>NC_044979.1:162043169-162270223 GCF_008728515.1 Papio anubis
AAGCTTACCGAGATAACAAACCTGCACATGTACCCCGTACCTCAAATAAAAATTTTTTTAAAAGAACTTCTTGTGACCTTCCTGAGAGAAAAATTATACCACACTGTCTGGAAAGTTTATCTTCTACTAAGCAATCAATTTCAGGAGCATGCAGAATGTTAAGAAGAAGTGGACAAACACTTAGCCACTCAGAAGTGGAAATTATGGTGAGAAGCCATTAAACAATATAAAGACTGTTAATACTATTTCTGTTTTGGCCAAATAATTCTGCTTCTAGGAATCTATATAAAATTATATGTAAAATGTGTTAAAGTAGAATTCTTTTTTATTTTTATGTGTTTCAGTGATGAAGTCTCACTATGTTGCCCAGGCTGGTCTCAAATTTCTGGGCTCAAGCAATCCTCCCACCTTTGCCTCCCAAAATGCTAAGATTATAGGCATGAACCACGGTCTCCAGCCTAGAATTCTTAGTGTTTGACAAAAATTGGGAACAACTTCAATATCCAGTGATATGGAATAAGTACATGTATCATCTGGGAAATTGCCTTCCCTACTTTTCTATGTAGGATTATTTATTTCCTGGACCCCATGTTGCTCTCTTTTTTGGTTTTACTTGTTTGTTTTGCTGGATCAGATCTTCCAGGGGCTCTTTGAGAAAGAGTGCAGAGAAAGGAAGCAAACACAGTAATGTTTTAGAATATTCTTTTGTCTAAAAATGGCTTTAACTCATACTTATACTTAATGGTTTGATTGGATATCAGATTTAGTTTGAAATATTTTTTCTCTGAGTTGTGAAGATACCATGCTCTGGACTTCTTGATTTCAATGTTGCTATTGAAAGTTCTATGTCCTAATTTTTCATCCTTTTTATATGACCTTATTCCAGGGTTCTGATATTTCACAATATGCCTTAGTGAGATTACTCTTTTCTATATTGTACTTTGCTCTTTGATGGACTCTTTAAGTCTGAAGTTTCATGTTTTTTAGTTCCAAAGCTTTCACTCATATTGTTTTCCAGTATTTGTTTCTCTCTTCTCCCTGTCTTGAACTGGACATTTAACTCCCTGGACTGGTCATCTAGTTTTGTTAACTTTTCTTTACAATTTTGCATGTCTTTTTATTTATGTTTTATCTTAAGGAAAATTTATCTGACTTTATTATTCATTCCTTTCATTGACTTTTTTTTATTCTTGCCATCATATTTTTTGAATTTCAAGAATCTTTTCTTTCTTGCTTTTTTGTTCACTATTCCATGTATTAAAATTATGCTCCTTCCATTTTCCTTATCTGTAAATTTCTATTTTATATTATCATCTGTCTTTTATAGCTGCTTTTTCTGCAAACTTCTTAATATATGCAGGATAGTAAAAAGAACATACTTTTGTCATTGTTGATTTTTTCTGTTGTGTAGTGGGTGACTATTCTTCTGCTTCTTTCTTTTATCTTTCTTTCAGCTTACATTCCTTTTTTTTCTAAAATTTAACAGTTACCTAATTTAATTAGTTCATTAATTTATCCCCCTTAAATGAACTAATTTAATAAGTTCATCACTTTTCAACCATTCAATTAAAAATATCCTTCTGATGAAATGCATGTAATAAAAAACCTCAAATTGACTTCAAACACAAATGATTACTTTAGTAAATGCAGAGAAAGTGTTTAAGTGTTTTATAAAATCAGTATCGAGTCATGCTTAAAAATAAAACAAAACAAAATTAGAAATAAAAGACAACATCCTCAACCTGAAAACTATACCTATGATATATCATTTAGCACATATCATTCTTCATGGTGATATGTTAAAAACATTTCCTTAAGTTCAACAATGAAACAAGTGATAACTAGTACTAGTCACTTTCAACACTGTTCTACATTAAATACTGCAACAAAATCCTTTAAAATACCAAACAAAACAGAATAGAAAATGCAAAGTTATTCACACACTGTTACTTATATCTAAATAAATTGCAAATTAAATAAATACTTAAATATTTAAACAAAAATAAAACTTCTGAAAATTCATGAGGTAATTCCTTTATAACCTCGGAGTGAACAAGGCTTTCTAAATTGTTTTAAAATCCAGGGCAGCAGATAAATTAACTTTAACTACATTAATATAAGAATTTTCAATGCAAAAAATCATTAATTATGATTGACTCAGCATTTCTGCTTCTGGAAATCTATCCTATAGATATCTATACTCTCCATATAACATTATAAAATTGTTTATAACATGAAATACTGGAAGTATGCATTAGTAATGAAATTATTATCATTGTTGAATAATATGTAGCTAAAGAAAAACATGGCAATGCTCCCTCATAGCATTATATCCAGGGGATATTGTTAAGTGAATAAACCAAAATGCAGAATAGTAAATATAACAAGCCATTTTTTGTGCAAAAGGGAAAAATTAAAAGTAAATATATTGATTTTCCTGTCATTTCATAAAGAAACATTAAAAAAATAAGAAAATAAGAAAAGTGGTTATCTACAGGTGGGAAAAAGGGAAGAGCTTAGAAGTAGACAGGATAGATGAGAGACTTCTCAATGCATGGTTTTTGCACATTATTTTTATTTTTGCACCACACGAGTGTATATATATTCTATTCATTTATTAATATCAAATATATACAAAATAAAAATAGTGAATAAAATTCTAACAAATATGTGTGAAACCTTCATAGAGAAAGTTACACAATTTTTAAGAGAAAGAAATGAGATATATTGTATTCATGCACTGTAAAAGTCAGTTCTACTCAAAATGATTTATTGAGTCAATTCATGCTTTAGCCAAAGTTTAAGATTTTTAGTGAAACTTGTCCAGCTGATTTAAAAATTTTAATGTAAGTGCCAAGATCTACGAATAGGTAAGATAATCTTGAAGAATAACAAACTGGAAAGACGTGTGTTCTGCCAAATATATAGACTTATTTTAAAGCTATAGTAATAAATATAGTACAGTCATAGAACAAGGATAGGCATATAGAGCAACAGAACAATTAATGAACTCAGAAACACTCTATGCATAGATCTAGACATAGCAATGATACCTGTGTGGTAGGGATGTTAATATGCACCATGTATCCATGTGCTGCCACACAACAGATCCCTTCACTTAGGCTGGAACCATGTGACTAGTTCTGACCAATGGGGCATGAAGAGAAGTGATGGATGTCACTTCCAGGCCCAGCCAGTTAAAACCTATTGGAGGGACAAATAGACAGTCACTAAGCTATGGCAATATTCAGTTTCTTGGTCTGAGTAGACGGTATAAAGATTTTGTATTATTTCCTTTAAAATTTACCTATATTATTTTTTCTGTATGTTTTTTCATGTAAATGTTATTTTTCACATTTTTTGTAAATTATACGAATTACAATAGGGGAAGAATGGCTTCCCACAAGTATTCTAGGCACACAAAGAATTTTTTTGTCTATTACTGCTGTTTGCGTAGCATATTGTCAAGTTTCACTACTTGGTATGTAAAAGATTTTTTACAATAATAGTTTTATTATGGATTTAACCTTTTAACAATATAAAAATGACTCACCTTACTCTCTTCAGTGATTTCTAACTTAAAATGTTATTTCTGTTATTAATTTTACCATTGCTTTCCTTTGTTAGTGGTTTCCTGGTAGAGATTTTGCCGAATTGTGTGTGTATAATTTTTAATGCATATGATTTTAAGAAAATTTAATTAGATATTAAAAATCTCATTCTCAAGTTTTACTCTTTTAAATGGCAACATGTTCTGCAACCCAAATATACTATCAAAACAGTATGGTTGATTTTACTTCTGCCATTTTGCTTTATACTTCCTGGGTTTTAATGTTTGTGATTTTTCTGCTTTTACTATGTAAATGCCTTTGCTCATTGTTATCTTTAGGTGTTTAGAAGGTAGACACCATGCTTTGAATTTTAGAAGTTATTTATTGTCATTTTTCAAAGCTGTGTGTGTATATATTTATGCATATATGTATGTGTGTAAAGATGAATTTATGAAATGGCTATTTCTGTAGAGGCTGAGAGTTATGCAAAGATTAGGACTCAGCAAAGAGGCAAGTGGTCTGGCAAACAAACATGGGCTTGCGACATGCTTCAGGGAACTTCACCTCTGAGGGTCTGGAAAAAAGAAAGTGCGCCATTAGAAAGTATGATTTGCTTCAAAATGCAGCTGCTGGCTGCTTAACTCATTCCACAGGCACAGCTGTGGCATGAATTTGTAGGTTAGAAAGGCTCTACAATATTTTAGATATTATTAGGGAGAATAATGTCTGGCACTTCTGAGTTGCAATTGCAAGGTACATGATTTTAATGTGCTGTAGTGTTCCAGCGATATACGAGCTTTATACTGTCGGCCCCAGGCCCTGGGTAGGGCAGTGGTATGTTCACTGCTTGCCACAAATTCTGGATTTGCGTTAAGGTCCAAGACGGACACTGGAAAGGCTGGCCTCGGAGTTATATGGCTTGCCTGCAAGCTCTAGCGATACACCATATGGACTCGAGGTTGAACAAATGTATGCACAGGAGGAAGAAATCTTCCTTAGAAATCAAGTTTCTTAGACTTAAGCAATTTCTTATAAAAAGATGGTAAAATCAGACACAAGGCCCAGAACTGAAAACATATGCTGAAGGGAATGTGTGGAACTGGTAACACAGGTGGCCACCATAGCAAATTTCTCATCTTGGTCCAAAAGAAGCAATGAATCAAATATGGCTTAGAGAAGTACTGCATACACAAGGAGCTTTTCTTCCGCCAGACATGGCCAATATACAAAAAAATCAAACCAAATTTGTAAATATTCTATGAATTAATCTCAAGCTGGAAAAATTTTCTTCTTGAATGTAAATTCTCAGCTTCTGGATTCTTGACTACTGGCATTGACCAACTGGCATCTCATTGAGCCTGAAGCCAATATTGTTTTCTCCTTTCCACTGACATTTTGTGCATTTGTTATTGTTGGCACCATTAAGTACTCAGTAATAGGAAGATAATTTTGGCTAGGATGGTAACTGAGGAGCCAGGGATAGCTTGTTTTCTAAATGTTGCTTGTGTGGGGTTAATGCTGGGATAATCCTGTGTCTCTTATTTAGATCCTTAATAAATGAGGCTAATGGGAGATGTGTGGCATTGAACTAATCCAAGCTATGAAGCTCTTAAAAGGTTTTCACACATTCCACAGAGAAAGGTATTTCACCACCCTACAGGATACAAAAACAAAACAAAACAAAACAAAACAAAACAAACTACTGGGCCTGAAACTGAGAAAGATGAGAAATTTGAGAGGTTAATTATTTATTTTTAAATTGCAATGTTTGAACTCTGAAATTTAACTTGTGTGACTAAGGTTTTTTTATTTTGGATTTTAGCTTCTTTGGATCTTAACATCTTTGTGCTTTAATTTGCAAGGGAATTTAAACTTTGAATTTTCTATTTTGGAGCTTGATGATGGGGGATTTGTCCAGCATCTTTATAGCATTTTAAAATTATTTTTGTTATTTTATTTTTTTATTTTTTTAATTATTATAGTAACTTTATGCATGCTAGTATTGAATACTGCAATGTCATTCAATCTCATTTCACACAGTTGCTTCTGGGTACATAAATTCCATAGGCATAAGTTCATTGACTGGGTCATTTTTGCTGTAAAAAGAATGTTGACCAGAAGCATTGTGAGGTGAGCTCAGCTATGTGATGATGAATGAGGCATTGACTAAGTTCACAGATGGTCTTGATGAAAGTAGCACAGAGGGTGGGGAGGAAAATCCACATCCGGAATGAGTCTCTGTTAATGTGGGAACAAACTGAAGCCTCCTCCATGATGGAAGAGATCCATTGTCATCAAGCTTCCACCAGTTAACAGGTTGCTGCCTTTTCCTTACGATGCCAGTTTTAAAAATTAACTTTGGGCTCTCTTACTGGCCACTTGGACAATCAGAACTGGTGGTAGTCATATCTGCTTTTCAAAGAGGAAATATATATTGTTGTACCCACGTATAACCTCTGGCTCGGCATCATTGACACTTTGTTCATAACCTATTGAACAAGCACTGGCCAGCTTGGGAAAGGTATTAATTTATACTGAGACGGGTCGTCTTGGCAACACTGCACTGAGTTCTTATGTACTCAGTGTGCTGTGGGGAGCATTTACATGAGACACCATTACTCTCCCTTGGGCAGATTCGTAAAAGTCCATATCCCCTTAAGTCTCAGACATTTTTGTAACAAATATAATCTTTATTTTCTTCCGAGTTTCTAACTATTCAGTCAAACCATTGCTTACTGAATCAGTATAGACATATAATTTTGACCATCTTTCCTTCAATGTATACAGCCAGAGGAACCCGTAGAAATCCTATTCTGTCTGCCCTCTCCCCTCAGCAATAGCTATGATTCCACAGAAGTCCCTATCTTTCTCAGTTTTGGACTATTTATGAACTAGATTTCATTTTTTTTTTCTTCCTCAGTTAACTGGTCATGGAGAATGCACCATGCAGCCATAAGTTAGGAATTAGGGAGAGATGTTCTAGTAGTGGATGTAGGAGTTGTAGAAGTATGAACAATCTGCTCATAAAAATTACTCCTGCATTTAGAACTGACTTTATCATGACCTTGTTTATAACTTGGCTCCTTCATGATGGAATGCTGCTATATTACACTCAACTTTGTGACTTAAAGGACCAGATAAAAGCCAGGTCACAATGGGGAGAACAGGCCATGTGGTCACGTAACTCCTACAGTCAGACATTCAGGCTTTTCAATAACTCAGTATTAAGCCAGGAGCTGTGTATGAGTATTTGCAGAAAAGAGCATGGATTCTCCAAAATCCCTGGAGTTTTGCACTGTGACTCTTATCCCGGTTTGCTGCAAACCCCACACAGAATCTTAAGCTGCCAAAGATACTTTGAACACTGTTTTATCTGCTAGGTTATGAAGCCCAAATGGCAGAACAGTTTGCACTCTAGCCTGAACCAGCTGGAAGTCTTTTCTTGATATGACCCACAGTCAAAGCTGCCATTCTTACAGGATGTTTGGCAAATGGGTCAAAAGAGCTCACCCAAAATTATTTGCCTGCAAAATACAAAAAAGAACATTATGCCTCTTTCTTAGTGAAAAGGGGTGTAAGATAGAATAAATTTGATTTCCCATTGTATTAGGATATTTTTCTATTCCCCAGACCCTCGGGTTTTTCAACACTTTCCTAAAGTAGCACACATTTAATTTTTTTTACTGTGTGAGATTATTATCCATCTATCTTTGTCTTACCAGAGCCATGAAACCCGTTACTTCTTGCTCATCAGGCACTTTTGGCCCACTTTCATCCAATAGAGCAACCAGCTTATTGGCGTATGTCCTGTGGATATGAGACAATAAGGTTCTTGTGAAATAAATAGTAACAGAGTCAGAGATTGATGTAGCCTTGTCCAGGATAGGGAAGATGCATTGCCATTGTGGACAAATGAAAAGAAATCACTGTGGTGACTTAGATGTTATATCCGACAGGTATAGAGAAATAATAATTGCATAGGAAGAATTATATACTGTTGATTTCTTACAGTAAAAAGACAAAATCTGGATATTGCAGCTGAAGTCACTATTTAATTTCATGTAAAGTAAATCTACTTTCATCTTTTAAATCAGAACTCTCAACTGTGTATGCCTTCCAGGCAAGTTAAGTGAGAATGTGTAGGAATTATTATAGCTTCATCTCTCAAGGCTTTCAAGAATGTAGTGTTGCTTCTATGTTATTTATCTTGTGTAGTGGAATAGAATTCTGTGACCCCTCCCACTGTAATGACTGCCAGTCCACGTTTCAGGGAGCCAGTGGAGTCTAGGAATTTTATTTTCAACTCTGCATTCAGGAGCTAAGTACTTCTTCCTGTGGAACGAAATGAGCAAATTCACTGAACTCTTGGCCCCGCTGTAAGATGGACTTGGTCAGAATGCTCATAAACTGCAACTCTAGTGGACTATGGCAAGGTGTGGATTTATGGAGATTGGCCTTACTTCAGAACCACATACTAGAAATCACCAAAGTTATGGGTATTTCTCTTTACTGCTGTATATTCACCCTGATGCATAGTTCTAGGTATCTTTGGGAAAGACCAGGAGAAAGATCAATAGTGCATACCTGTGGCTGTGTCACAGGGTCTTTGAGGGTATCAAGCTTCTCTTTATTCATACTTCATAACTAGTCTCCAGATGAGTTCTGAAGTATAAATCTGGAAATTAGGTATGGGGTTATGCCTCTCTGTCATTATGATTCAATATTACCTTCATTAGGAGGTAATATTTGATTTAGAGGTTTTATATTCGCCGTTACTGAGATAAATTGAGACCTAAGGCTACTTATCATCTAATTCAGTTTTAATAATTTATAATTCATATAATCATTGCCACAAATTCTGAAGGTTAAAATGTGATGACCACTTTGGTCTTGCTGTCAAACACAGAAACTACATCTACCTTCTCTGACGGTTGTGTGCTGTCACATGGCCTCTCTCACTTCTAGCCCCATCTTCATTGGAAACATGGAGTCTAATTCAATGACAATATCCCCCAAAGCAGACGCTGCTAGTGCTCCAGACACATTCTTGCTGATTCCTAACCTTGCAGGACAAAGGTGTACAATGTTAAGATAAGGTGAGATGGTTACCCAGTGATGGCTTTCAAAGAGTTGAAAATCCCGTAGTCCATTTTTATTTGTTACTTGGTACATGAATTAACCAGCATGGTTAAAAGCATAGACAGTATGAGATAAATCTAGTCCTATCACCAGAATTTGTGCATAGTTTAAGGAAAAAAGGCAGACTCACAGACAAGTTCTATTTTCAAAATCAACAGAGACAACCTGTGGGTTGAATGGATAAGCAAGCTCCTAGATTGCATATTTGTCTAAGATTATGAAAGACGGTAAATTATATGCCCAGAGCTTTAAAATCATTAACTAAAGAAGGTTCACAATACTTATCAGTGGGATAATCTGATGTTATCAGTTGGAAAGTTTGGCTTAGAGTACAATGACATAAGGCTTCAAAATATCTCACGGAATTCTGTGGAGCCATGGCCCATAGAAAAGTATTTCCCAAGAGTGGCGGCATGCTTTTGTAAAATGTGTTTCTACAGCACCACTAGGTCTAACCCCACCCTTTTGACATGGAGAGACTATCTAGTATTATTGTACTTGCCTGGGATTGATTTGCAGAATTAATTTATTTTGGGGGGTGTAGGATGATGTAAAAATGAAATGCTTATCCCAGGAGTCAAAGTCAAAGAGAATGAACATGCAGGGCTCATCTGGTTCGGCCTCTGATGATAGACACGAGGATGAGAAGGCATTTCACAATCACGAGGTTGAATTCTGTGCCATCTTGTGTGTCTTTTCCTCATTTGTTGTCTCATGATATAGATGAGAAAAGTAGGAAAACACACACTCAAACACTGGTGTATGGGTTTTATTAATGTTACATTGAGAACTGTAACACCATGATTATACTTTAGGATCAGCAAAATTGACAGAAGAAATGCACTGGTTATACTAATAGTTACGACATACCATAGGTTATATGAGACCAATAGGCATACACTTTTGATAAGCAGAATATCAAGATTATTTCTAGAATGGACATGGGAGATTCTTTAAAGATAGTTTCTAATTAATAAATTATATGCCATATTATTTTCTGTGCTGTATAAAAATTGACCACAAATTTAGCAGCTTTAAACAACACCCACTTATCTCATCATTTCTGTGGACCAGGAGTCCAGGCATGGTTTAGTCAGGTCCTTCTCATTGGTGCAATCAAGATATTAGCTGGAGGTTAAGTTCTGATCCAAAGGCCCAGCTAGGGAAGGACCTACCCAAAACTCACTTGGTTATTGGCAGACTTAATTTCTTTGTGACTGTAGGACTCAGCAGCTTGCTTCTTCAAAGTGACATAGGAAAGTGTAATGGTTGATTTTACGTGTCAATTTGGAGGGTGTTTTAGATGAGATCGACATTTAAATTGGTGAACTTCGAGGAAAGCACATTGCCTTCCTTAATGTGGGTGTGCCTCATCCCATCAGACAAGAACAAAAACCCCACCTTCCCAAGTAAGAAGGGATTCTCCAGCAGACGGATTTTAGACCTCATCCACACTGCCAGCTGTCCTGGGTCTCCAGCCTCCTAGTCCACACTGCAGATTTTGACTCACTAACCTCCATAACCACATGAGCCAATTTCTTACAATAAATTTATTTCTGTATGTATACAAATCCTACTGGTTCTGTTTCTCTGGAAGACCCTGACTAAACAGAGGGATTCTAGAGCCAGATAGCGACCAAGACGGAGTCATCTTACATACTGAAGTGTATGAGAGAGTGACATCAGATCTCCTTGGCCATATTCTATTCACTAGACGCAGGTCCCAGACCTCACACACATTCTTTGGTTAAAGATTATACAAGGATGTGAACATCAGGGCACTGGGAATCTTGAGAGTCACCTTCAAGTCTGTCTGCTACATCCTCTAGCCCCTTAAGTGAGAAACTGTGTAGAATGATGGACAAGGCCTGGGCCTTCAACACAACCATGAATTTACATTCTGGGCCTTCAGCTTATATCTATATCACCATAGGCATTTTTCAGTATGGTAAGGGGATCTCCAAAGGAGAGGAGCCAAATCTGGAGCCCCGATGAGGGTGATCCGGTGATTATCTGCGGGAATGCAGGAATTTATAGTTGAAGATAAGGGCGATACAGTGCGAAGATGGAGTGAATCATTCCCCTGGGAAGCTGTAGAGGTCAGAGTGACAAGGCAGGAAGAGGGACCCACCCTTTCTACTGGAAATGAAAGTACACGGGTACCCTCAGGCCTCAGAATACAGAGATGGATGATAAGAAGCTAAAGGAGTTTGAGTTGCAGGAAAGGGAAGAGGGTAAATTATAACACATTCTCAGCTTTTAAGGATCATGGAAATTGGTTGCCTTGCTTCTTACCCAGCCTAGGGTAGAAAAGGAATCTATCTTCGCCCTGTAGTTCCAGAGCAGACTCAGGCTAGAATGTGAAGTTGCCCATCTCAGGACACCTCAGCTGGGAGGTAGAGGTTGTAATCACCCAAGGTGTTCTTCTCGTCCTCTGCACAGACGAGGCTGGCCACGGCAGGAGAACTGAATTAGCACTCAAATCAGTCTCTCTGAAGAAGGCTTGGAAGTTAATGTTTTTATGGACAATTTGGTGGGCAGGGGGCTAGGAAATGGATGTTGCTGACTGGTTGGGATGTGGAAAGTGATCCTTGTGCTCAAAGTGGGCCTCTGGGTGGGGTCATAGGACAGGTGAGTCATGAGTTAGGGGTCAGAGTGAAGTCAGCCTGAAAAACATCCACAAGGAAAAAACAACCGGCTGAGCGCAGTGGCTCACGCCTGTAATCCCAGCACTTTGGGAGGCCGAGGTGGGTGGATCACGAGGTCAACAGACCGAGGCCATCCTTGCCAACATGGTGAAACCCTGTCTCTACTAAAAATACAAAAATTAGCTGGGCATGGTGGCGTGCACCTGTAGTCCCAGCTATTTAGGAGGCTGAGGTGAGAGGATCGCTTGAGCCTGGGAAATGGAGCTTTCAGTGAGCCGAGGTCACGCCACTGCACTCCAGCCTGGCAATAGAGCGAGACTCCATCTCAAAAAAAAAGAAAAGAAAAAACAACCAATCTTAGGTTTGACAATAGAGATATTCTCTATAGAAGTAACTGGGGACATCACAGATCTTGTGACCTCTGGCTACGTGACTCCTGAGTAGCAAGAGATTATAGAAACCAGACCTTCATTTTAACAGATTTCAGCCCCCTCCCATAATCCTAACCTTGTTGCCTTTCATTAGTCTTATAAAGGCAGTGTAGCCTGTTTTACATGGATCATCCTTGCTTTAAGGTGTGAAAGGAGAGTAAATCTTCGGACTCCCAAATCACTAAGCTAAAGGGAAGGGTCAAGCTGGGAACTGCTAAGGGCAAACCTGCTCCCCATTCTATCCAAAGTCATCCCTCTGCTCACTGAGATAAATGCATATCTGATTGCCATCTTTGGAAAGGCTAATCAGAAAGTCAAAAGAAAGCAACCATTTCTCTCTTATCTACCTATGACCTAGAAGCCCTCTCCTCGCTTCGAGTTGTCCCGCCTTTCTGGACTGAATCAATGTTCATCTTACATATGATTGATGTCTCATGCCTCCCTAAAATGTATAAAATCAAGCTGTGCCCTGACCACCTTGGGCACCTGTCGTCAGGACCTCCTAAGGCTGTGTCACGGCATGCGTCCTTAACTTTGGCAAAATAAACTTTCTAAATTGACTGACACCTGTCTCTGATATTTGGGGTTCACAAAGGTTAAACTATAAATTCCTCCCAAAGTTAGTTTGGCCCAGGCCCATGAATGACCAAAAGCAGCTTGGAGGTCAGAAGCCAGAAGGAGTCAATTTTGTCAGATTTCTCTTACTGTCATATTTGGCAAAGGCAGTTTCAAGGTCAAGATAGCAGGAGCAGAAGATGTTGACCACGATGTAAGCAGTACCAAATGTAGCAGCAATGAGGGCGGTGGTGGCCACCTTCCCATCACCGGGAAAAGAGGGGCTTAGAAGGAGATTCTAGTCATTCATCTGATGCTTTCCAGTAGAGGCTCCCTAAGAAACTTGGTTTTGTGGCCAACAGTGGAACTGTCCACAAGCTCTGTATTACACTTTTCCAGGCTGGTGGAAAATATGAAATCTTAACTCACAGGATGGTTATGAGAAAACAAGATATGATGTAAAAGTTTCCAGTATATATTTAGAACTCATTAAATGCCATTTTTATTTATAATTGGTGAAAAGAAACCTCCAGACTGGTGTCTACTTGATAACCCAAAAATATTTTTGAAGTTGAGATCATTGAATTGACTAAAATGTTTTCACTTAAAATAAGATACAGGCAAATTCAGACAGCCGAAGCAATCTGCACAGGTTTTTTTTTTTCTCTAAGTTCTCTGCTTCCTTCATGATTTGCATGTGACTGGAAATTGATTAAGAGATATGACAAAGCACATATAAATGAAAATTTTGGGGTGTCTTTTTTTCTATTGAGTGGGTAAGAGAGAGTGTGTTGTGTTGTTCGTCCATTAGTGGTATTGGTGGGTTTGTTCATTAGAATTAAATTAGGATCTTGGGAGGCCAAACAGATTTTCTGTAGACATTGATCTAGAGCTACCCATTAGCAAGTATAATTCAAAGACTGAGTTGAATCTTATTAAAAGAGATAAGGCAGAATAGTACTCAAGGCATACTAACAAAAATGAGGTATGGGTTGTGACAAATGGCCAAAAAGAGTTGAGAGCTAAATGGAACATAATCCAATGGAAAAACAGTAAAACCATCCAGGTAAAACAGGCTTCATGGGTGTATACCCTTTGTGGGGCAAGACTGTGTTATACAGGGTCACACACACACACACACACACACACAGGCCTCATACTTGGTTTAATTTTCTGCTGTCATCTTGCAATTTTTAATATCTTTAGAATAAGGGACTCCCCGTTTTCATTTTACACTGGGTCCCACAAATTTTGTAGCCAGTCCTACTTCAGGGGCCCAGGTATTTTATAAAGGTGAGGGATTAGAAAAGGAGTCTTCTAGCAGGATGGCTTCAGGGGCTCTAGGGTAGAGGACAGAGTCCTGTGGGGCATTGGTTACAGGTAAATGTGCCAGTTAACCTTGAATAACCTGCTACTAAGACTTCAGGGTCCATGTTTACCAACTGGAAAATTTTCAGTCTAATAATTATACCTGTACTTTTTTTTTTTTTTTTAAATGCTGATACCATTAAGTTGAATAGTTCCTTGAAAAGAGTTTACCATTATTCTTTTTCCAGTCTCCCAGAAATCATTTGTGACTCTGTTTATCATTAGTCTTCTTAATCAGGCTGCCAGATTGATTAGGTTAAAGGGAAGAGCGGCAGGCATTTTAAAGGGGAAATCTGTTTAAATACACACACACACAGAGTTTGTGTTAATATCCTAGAAACAGATCCTATTGCTTTTGGTGTGACATACAGAGTGAAGGCTCATTAGTAAGTGACACATCACTCTGTGTATAGATGTGTCCAATGTCTTGTAAAACTGAAACTTGCTTCTTTTTTTTTTTTTTTTTGAGATGGAGTCTCACCCTGTCACCCAGGCTAGAGTGCTATGGCTCGATCTCGGCTCACTGCAACGTCCGCCTCCCAGGTTGAAGCGATTCTCCTGCTTCAGCATCCCATGTAACTGGGATTACAGGCCTGTGCCACCTGTGCTCAGGTAATTTTTTGTATCATTGGTAGAGATGGGGTTTCACCATATTGGCCAGGCTGGTCTCAAACTCCTGACCTCGTGATCCACCCGCTTCAGCCTCCCAAAGTGCTGGAATTACAGGCATGAGCCACCACGCCTGACCAAAAAGTTGCTCCTTAGGTAAATTTTTAAATATGGTTTCCAGAGGTGTTGACATTAGCTGCCAAAGACAGTGAAAAACAACATCCAGTATCAAGAATAAAAACAAATGAAATACACAGGCATACCTATTTATTCCTTTACTCTATAGACAGTTTCAGATGGAAATTCAGTTGTACAGGTTGAGTATCCCTTTTCTGGAATGCATAGGACAGAAGTGTTTTAGATTTTGGATTTTTTCAGATTTTTGAATATTTGTGTATACGTAATGAGATATCTTGGGAATGGGACTCAAGTCTAAACACGAAATTCATTTGTGTTTCATAGACACCCTAAACACATAGCCTGAAGGCAATTTTATACCATATTTTAAATAATTTTATGTGTGAAACAAAGTTTGTGTAATTGAACCATCAGAAAGCAAATGTGTCACTATCTTATATCAGTGCCCAAAAGGTTTGGATTTTGGAACATTTCAAATTTTTGGATTAAGGATACTGTACATAGTTTATTTTGAAAAGTTGTAAATAATGGTGGCTGGGTGTGGTGGCTCATGCCTATAATCCCAGCACTTTGGGAGGCTGAGGCAGGTGGATCGCTTGAGGTCAGGATTTCAAAACCAGTCTGGCTAACATGGTGAAACCCAGTCTCTACTAAAAATCTCAGCTACTCAGGAGGCTGAGGCAGGAGAATCGCTTGAACCAGGGAGGCGGAGGTTGCAGTGAGCCAAGATTGCGCCACTGCACTCCAGCCTGGGCGACAGAGAGAGACTCCATCTCAGAAAAAAAAAAAAAAGTGTTAAATAATGTTTACATTACTGTTTTGTCAAAGGTCTTTTCCTAGGCGCTCTCTCTCTCTCTTTCTCTGACACACACACACACACACACACACACACACTCTCGTAGCCTCACACGCGTACATTTATAGTTCACCTCCTCTTCTCTCTACCATATTCTCTTTACCAGGCTAAGCCAGAAATGGAAAAATAATGGGAACAAGTGGCCCTTCAGCAAGAACCCGTAAAGATCAGCCTGTGTTTTCCATTTTGGGCCAGGAAGTAGCAGGAGACTTACATCCTGTGCTGTTAATATCAGATCCTCTCGGTGATGCTCGCTCACCATCCTGGAGCGGTGGAACTGGCTAGTTTGCAATGCACCATGCCATTGTATACACCCTTTCCCTCTAATGATCCCACCCAGCGAGGTGACCTGAATTGGCCTCCTGGGACCAAGCAAGGGTGGATTATCTATGTGGTCAGATTTCATGCCTTGATAACTACAAGCTTACTGGGACTCCTTACCTCACCTAATTATTTTTTAAAAAAACATCAACAAATAAATATTTTGCCTATTATGCTATTTAGCAGAAGAGAGACAAAAGATTCATTCAGATTAGATGTTTTTAAAGCCTATCGCAACCACCAACACAAAACAAAAGCAACATGCCTCAACCAGATTCACGACGAAACACACAGTCGTTATTTTAGTCAGTAAGATTCAAAAGTGGTGCCTGAATTCTTCAGAGAATCTATGGATGATCTCCATGGCTCCCCACCCTTAGGGGAATGAGCTCTCTGTAGCCAGTAGGGAAGTTGGGAGCAACCCTCAAAGTGCAGGTGTTTCTGAGTCATCATAGCATCAGACAACCTACAAAGCTAAAGATATCTAAGATAAGATTGTTAATATATTTCTTGCCCTAAAGAGTCTGTTGAGGTGAAATCAGTGCTCAACCATCACAAACAGCATAGATATATCTCTCCAAATGACAGTGAAGTAACATTTCATGAGGTAATCAGTGCTATCTCATCAAAGCAAGCAACGTCTTCATTCTTCCATCTCCGTTTACGTATTCTTTTACCCACTCTCTTCTCATCTCCAACCAGTTTGGTTTTAAACTCAGAGACTGAATGATCAGCTGACCAGACTCATAACAGGAAGTCCATCATTGCAATAATGCAATAACGAATTATCAAGAATCACAAAAGACATCAGATTAATAAAATGGAAAGGGCATTCATTTTGGCACTCAGGATAATTTTGGAAACATTCTGGTGAATTACAAACTTTCTTTTATTCTTAGAACGCAACCAGGTTGAAGGTTTTAGTATGTAGCAAGCAGCCATATGTCTTCATGGCTATCCAAATTTTGCATAAATCTTCCTAGCAGCTATTATGATATTAAGATATCCAAAATTGTTGATATTTAGATTTTGGATGTTTCTAATATGTAGTCATATTAAACATTTAAAAATTTTCTCCTTATCATATCAGAACTACCATTCTAAAAACCTGACCGTGAATAGATGGTATGTGAGAAGGATGACGTGATAACATACACAGACATACACATGCACACATGTATATATATTTTTAAGTTTTTGAGACAGAGTCTCTCTCTGTCACCCATGCTGCAGTGCAGTGGTGCGATCTCTGCTCACTGCAACCTCCGGTTCTTGGAGTGAAGAGATTCTCCCACCTCAGTCTTCCGAGCAGCTGGGACTACAGGCACGTGCCACCACACCCGTCTAATTTTTTGTATTTTTAGTAGAAATGGGATTTCACCATGTTAGCCAGGATGGTCTCAATCTCCTGACCTCTTGATATGCCTGCCTCGACCTCCCAAAGTGCTGGGATTACAGACAAGAGCCACCGCACCCGGCTATTTCAAATTTTTTTTATTGATATGTAATAGTTGTACATATTCTGGAAGTAGATGTGATATTTTGATACATGTATACAATGTGTAATGATCAAATCAGGGTATTTGGGATATTTATCACCTCAAACATTTATCTTTTCTTTGTGTTGGGAACATTGCAGTTCTTCTCTTGCAACTATTTTGAAATACACATTATAGTTAACTATAATTTCCTTACTGTACTACTGAATACTAGAACATATTTCTTCTATCTAACTATAGTTTTGGCTAAAAGGTACAAAAACACACACATATATTATAGCGTGTATATGATATATATGCAATCTATTATATATATAAAATATATAATTTTGTGACCCATATGATCTGACACATGATCTTTGTCTGTAGAACAGAATACTAGAAACTGGAACTAACCTAGAAAACTGTAGATATACATTTTATATATATATGTGCAATGTATTATATATATAAATAAATTATATAAATATATAATTATATATGCATTATATATGCAATACATATAATTGTATATAATATATAGTACATATACATATATGTATATATTATACAAACTGTAGATATTACATTATATATAATATATAATTATATTTGTTGCATTATATATATAAAATTTATATATATATATAAAATATATAATGCAACATCTATAGTTTTCTAGATTGGTTCCAATTTCTAGTGTTCTGTTCTATAGACAAAGATCATGTGTCAGATCTGAACTTTATTCAGAAAACATGTTCTTTCAAGCCTCCTAGGTAAAGTTCAGCCTTTAGGGTGTGAAGGTCTGGGATCAGGCCCTGGTCTAACCTCTCTAATGGACTTGCTGTATAGTTCCTAGCAGTTACTTAACTTCAGGGCTTCAGTTTTATTTTAACATTTCAAGGATAAGAATGGGCTAGGTGCAGTGGCTCACACCTATAATCCTAAGGCTTTGGGAAGCCAAGACAGGAATATTGCTTGAGGCTGGGAGTTCAAGACCAGCCTGGGCAACATAGCTAGACCCTATTTCTATTTAAAAATAACAACTATTAAAAATTTCCTGTGTGTGGTACATGCTCCTCTAGTCCTAGCTACATAGGAGGCAGAGGCAAGAACATCACTTGAGCCCAGAAGTTCGAGGTTACAGTGAGCTATGATCGAGCTACTACATTTCAGCCTAGGTAACAGAACAAGACCCTGTCTCTCTCTAAAAAAAATACAAAAAATAAGAATAAAGATGTACACTTAGCTTATGCACTTCACAGGATTGTTCTGAGAAACAATGGAAATATTCTAAGTGAAAGCACTTTGGGTGTTTGTTTCTTTGTCCACATTTGTATCTATCATTTAGAGGGGGAGAGTGGTTGAATTCAAATAGTTGTTCAGTGGAGTATTTGTTTTTCCTAACGTTAATGTGAATGCAGAGTGGAAAGTAAAGAAGGGTCATTCTAATCACAGGTTCAGAATAATTTCTGAAAAGACAAAGATTGTATTTTAAACATTTAATAATGCATTACAGATGCCCAGTAAATGTGAGCCAATTTTTAAATTTTTATAGAATAATCGCATATCTAAAATTTAGGTTAATAAAGACAGTTTAAAAACATGTATTTCACCATGACAGATCAAACGCAAGGGGGCGTCTTCTACATTTGTTTTAAAAGGTTTCCTGCTGCAGTCCACATACAAAATGATGTTCATTCGAATTGCTCTATTCATTCATGTGACTGAGGATACTTACTAAAATGTATTAGTTCCAAATATTACCTTCTCTGCACGTGACAATTTTCACATTCAATGCATAAAATACTCTCCAGAGTGAGTTTATCACTCTGTTTTGGCTTAAAAATAATTTCATCATATTTTGTGACTTAAACTTAGAACGAACAAAAAGAATAACATTTACTAGACAGTATGTAAATACTCTGAATTTTAAGGCTTTAAAAAAATAAATCTACCCAAAACTTTAAAATGTCTCTCTCTCATCTATCCCTTTTCCCTCTTTTGCCCAGTTATTGTGCAAATCCTAGTTGTCTTGACAGGTCCAGAGGACCCACAGTTTGACTCTAGAAATGGCCAAGGCCTTTGAAGAGGAAAATATACAATCGCAGTCCTCTTAGGTGTGGGGTATATAAGGAGCAAGTTCTTAGAAAACACACATAGGTTGAGTTGTGTTAAAAAAAAACACAGGCTTGTCTTCTGCCTTTCATCTGGAACTTTGGGATGGATAGGAGTAAACAGTTAAGCAGAGAAAGATAGACTGTGTGTGTGCGCGTGTGTGTGCGTGCGTGCACCTGCATGCGAGAGTAGTGTCAGTGGCGTTAAGTGCTGTGAAATGAAGAAAGTCAATGAGACAGGGCTTGTGAAGTAAGGCCTTTGTTAAGGAAGTTAAGAAAGGCCTTCCTGATAAAGTGATATTGCAAAAAACTCTTTATCCCCAGATAACAGTAATATGAAACTGGAACATGTTTGATATCTTTGAAGAACCGAAAGGTGCCAATGTAGGTAGAGCAGAGTGAGTGAGGAGGACCACGGTAGGATATCAAATCAGAGAATGATTAGGGAGCTGATTAGGTAGGGTCTTGTGGTTCTTTGTAAGGACTTGGCCTTCACTCTGCATGAAAGCAAAAAGCAAAACAGAACCTAATGAATGGTTTTGAGGGATTACTGACTTCATCTGACATTTGCTTTTTAAAGCACTGTTGTTCCTTTGCATCTGCCGGGTTTGTATCCATGGATTTAGCTAACTGCAGATAAAAAAAATTTTGAAAAAAATCCAATAAAAATAACAACACACTAATACAAAATTATAGAAATAAAAACCAATAAAATTTAACAACTGTTTACATAACATTTACATTGTATTTGATATTATAAGTAATCTAAAGATGATTTAAAGTATGAGGGGATGTCTTGTAATAACGACTACCTTTTTATATGAAGGACTTCAGCATCTTTGGATTTTGGTATGGGAGGGGAGTTCTGGATGCTGAGGGAAAACAGTATCATTTCAGATCAAGTGCAGTGAATTGATTCCAGGAAGATGAAACCCATTAAAACACTATTCCAAAGTTGCAGGTAAGTAATGATGGTCACTTAGACCAGATTAGTAGCAGTGGAGGTGATGAGAAGGAATTTGAATTCTGAATAGAGTCAAAAAAGTTTGTTGATAGATTAGATGTAGAAAGTGAGAAAAGTAGAGGAGTAAAAATGACTCCAATGTATTAGGCCCAAGCAACTGGAAAATGGAGCTGCCATTCACACAAATGTGGAAGACTGTGGGAGAAACAGATTTGAAAGGGAAGATAAGGGCTTTGTTTTTTATGAAATGGCTAATAGACATTCAAGTGGAGATATTAAGTAGACAAATAAACATATGAGTTGGGAGTTTGAGGATGAGGCCAATCCTAGAGATTTAAAAAAAGACTCAATTATGTAAAGAATGAATTTACAGGCATTAGGCTGGATAAAGTCCTCCAGGATATCAAGACAGGAACAACAACAACAACAACAACAACAACAAGGTCTTAGTGCTTGAAAAATTAAGAGTCCTGCAAAGAAGACTAAGAATAATTGACCATTGAGATAAGAGAAGAATATTTAAAAAGGTATCCCAGAGACAAAGTGATAAAAGTAGTTCAAGGAGAATATCATAATAAGTGAAAGAAAATATGTGAGATTGGTCAAGTAGGATGAAGACTTAAAACTTGGGGATCAGTGACGAACTTTTCCAGAACAGTTTTGGAATTGTAATGTGAGAAAAGTCAATTATAGTGGGTTCACAGGAGTGGCAAGAGTTCTTTTAACAGAAACATAGTAGACCAAATATCCTGAAAAACTCTTCAAATGAGCTACAATGTTGATAAAATATAAGATATGACAAACGTTTTTAATTTTATGGTGGACTGACAAGAAAGTAAGAGTTTTCTTGAGAGCCAACAATTTTTTAAAAAATGGAATCAGAGATAAGTGCTGAAGACAACAGTTGTCTTGGAAGCTTTCACTCACTTTTTTTTTTTTTGAGATGAATTCTTGCTTTGTCGCCCAGGCTGGAGTGCAGTGGCGTAATCTCAGCTCACTGCAACCTCCGCCTCCTGGGTTCAAAGTGATTCTTCTGCCTCTGCATGCAAGTAATAATATAATACTGCAAAAATAATTTAACAAATCCACTATTATTTTGAAAGATTTTTTGACAAAAATGTCAGTAGGCATGTGGAAGATTTGAACAGTTAAGAACCTTGAGCTAGTCAACATACACATTGAACACTACACCCAATGGTTAAATCATTTATATTTATTTTCCAGAACATATTTGTAAACATTGACCTTATATCAACAGACATTTTCAACAAATTTTAAAGATTTGAATTTTTAGCCACCCACATTCTTTAACTATAATGCTATTAAGGTAGATACTGATAAGAAAAATATTAATAATTAGCCTGTATGGTTAAAGTTTAAAAATCAACTCTGTGTCAGGAAAGAAATTATAGCATAAAATAGAAAATGCTTAAAACTGAATAATAATAAAAATGTTACACACATGCTAAATAGTGAAACAAAGGGAATACAGTGAGAACTGTTCATACAAGGTCCTGTGTAGCCTTAAATGCTTAGAAAAATAAATGAGTAAACCAAACATTCAGTTACAAAATTACTTGGAGTTTCTCAACAGGTGTGTTATTGGTCTTCAAGGAAAAACAATTCTTTGTTGAGCAGGAATGTCCCACACATTACAGGATAAATACCAACCTGGCTTCGCCCACCTAATGCCTATCGCACTCCAGGGTTATTGTGAAAAGAGAAAATACCTGCACACATTTTTAAATTCTACCAAGTAGATGATGCTACCTCCAGTTGAGAACCACTGAATTAGACAAAGAACAAAAGACTAAACCCAGAGAGAGACATATAAGATAAGAACAAAAACAAAAATGAGTGAAAATTAATGCACAAAAATGATAAGTTATGGGGGTCCAAAATCCAAAAATTGTTTCTTGAAAAATACTGCTAGTAAAATTAGTATGAAAAGTTTGATCAAAAAAGATTTTTAAAAAAGAAATCAATACAAAAAAGCAAAGCAGTGTACATAACTATAGACTCAGTAGAGACTAAAAAAATAATAAAATGATACTGTGAATAGCTTTATGCCACTAAATTTGAAAAGATAAAATATATATATGAATATACATATGTACATACATATGTATCATATATATATAAAATATGTGTGTATGTGTCTTTATAGTCAGGAGGAAATAGATATAAATGTTCCTAAACCAATTTGAAATGTTGAATTTGTACTTTTAATCTTTCTTACAAATAAATAATTTGCCCAGAGTATTTTTAGGCGAATTCTACAAAACATATATACATTTTTTGTTGTTGTTTTTGGAGATTGAGTCTTGCTCTGTCGCCCAGGCTGGAGTGCAGTGGCAGAATCTCAATTCACTGCAACCTCCGCCTCCCAGGTTTAAGTGATTCTCCTGCCTCAGCCTCCCGAGTAGCTGGGACTACAGGCATGTACCACCACGCCTGGCTAATTTTTTGTATTTTTAGTAGAGACAGAGGTTCACTGTGTTAGCCAGGAAGGTCTCAATCTCCTGACCTCATGATCTGCCCGCCTTGGCCTCCCAAAGTGCTGGGCTTACAGGTGTGAGCCACCATGCCCAGTCACATATATACTTTTATATGCAATTTCCAAGAGGTCTGAACGATAAGAACATCTCTCCAACTCATTTTATGGAGCTGGCATGATCTCAGTAACAAAATCAGAAAAGCATAAGTGTGAGAAATTAAATTATACGCCAATTTACCCATGACCGTTAAGGCAAAAATCCTAAATCGAATATTGGCAAACTAGGCTGACAAATTAAATAAGCAAATATACCACAATGTTGAGTTTAACCTAGCTGTGCAAGATTGGTTTGATTCGAGAATGAAAGCACATCTATAAAACCATATTAACAGGTAGGGAAAGGTATGTTAGTGTCTCCATAGACATAGAAAATAGTATTTAATAAATTTAACATTCATTTATGATAAAATTACGTAAGTCTGTCATAAGCTGGGAGTAGAAGAAAATCTCTTTCACCATTTAAAGATTATCTATAAAATGTGGCAAACATTGATCGTGAAACATTAAAAGTGTTCCCTTTAAATGTGGACCAACACAAGGAAATTCACTACCATTTTATCTACCTAATACTGTAATAAATGACTTAACCAGTGAATATACCTGGAAAACTTGTAAGTCATAAGGATCCGTAAGGAAAGCATAAAGCTACCAGTATCTGTGCTTTTTGTGGTTGTTGATAGCTATATGCACAGACAGATCACCATAAAGAGAACTTAACGAATATCCTGCAGATGACGCCAATACAAAATTAATGTTGCTAATTACCAGGTAGGAAATGAAAACACAAAAATAAAAGCTACTATTTCCCTTATATCTATACCTGTAAATATAATATCTATCTATCTATCATCTATCTCCATCTAAATTTAGATCTATTCGTGTTTGCTTTGTTTCCTTATTCAGCTCCTTAGAGACCAATGTTTTTACGTTTTAATCTCTTTTGTGTTCATATTCGTCACTTTCTTTCAAATCCTTTTAACCTAGTTCTCTATTTATTTTTGACTTCTGATTTTTTCTTTTTACCTTATCTCTCTCTCTCTTATTTATTTATTTATTTTTGAGATGGAGTCTCGCTCTGTCGCCCACACTGATGTGCAGTGGCGCGATCTCGGCTCACCGCAAGCTCCGCCTCCCGGGTTCCCGCCATTCTCCTGCCTCAGCCTCCCGAGTAGCTGGGACTACAGGCGCCGCCACCACGCCCGGCTGATTTTTTTGTATTTTTAGTAGAGACAGGTTTCACCGTGTTAGCCAAGATGGTCTCGATCTCCTGACCTCGTGATCCGCCCACCTCGGCCTCCCAGAGTACTGGGATTACAGGCGTGAGCCACCGCGCCCGGCCACTTTATCTCTCTCTTAAGTCATTAAGTTACTTTTTTGGTTCTTGTATTTCTTCAAACTTTGTCCTCAATTCTGAAATAACTTTTTATTTCTGGTATTTGCCTGAGCTTTGTCAGCTAATTTCTAAAGTTTTGTGACTAATTTATGTTGCCCGTTTTCTTACAGTTTCCTAGCCCATTTTTGAATAAGTAGGTTATGGTTTTGATCAATTTTGGGGTGCGTCTGTCAAGTATGCTTTTGTTGTATGTAAAGATGTTATTCTACTTTCTTTTTCCTCAAAATATCTTCATATGGGATTTGGTTTTGAGAGCTTTCTGTCATTGTGAAATTGATTTTTCTGAACTTTTAAAAGGAGGTGGTGTTTAAGATAATTTTTCTAATTTCACAAGGTCTCTCATTTGGTGTTTTCTTATAATGCTCAAAAATAAACAGCAGCTTGTCTTTTTGTGAACTTTGTTTCTGTCCCCTCTTCAATTTTATCTGGACCTTTTAACGCCTTCCATGTTATCAGTATGCTGCTCAATTTCTATTCCGCTTCCACCAGTTTCTGTTCAAAGAGGGCTCTGTCCTGGAAGGGAGCCCTGGGTTGGTGCATTTCTGCAATTCTTAGAGGCCAGATGGCTTCAGTTCCTTCATCTTTTTATGATGTGTCCCTTGCGCTCATGGCTATTACACTTGCCAAATCCCTTTCCAGTTTCAGCTACTGTTAGAAAATTGGCCCTCCCTCCCTGCCTATAAATACCTGCAGGCTGTTTTCAAATGTTTCTCTTCTCAGGTAAGGGAGATACTGTTTTCCCCCACCCCCTTCTTCTTCCTACACAAATGCTGAAGCCATGAAGTCTTATTCCCATTAAAGGTTTGTTTTTACTTGCTTGTGTTTTAGGGTTGTCTTGACATTTTTATTGAAAAATGTGTGCGTAGGATTTTAAATTTGGAATCTAGTTGTTCTATCTGATTTTAAATTTGGAATCTAGTTGTTCTATCTGATTTTAGATTGGAATGCATGGAGATCCAGGAACTATAGATCAATAGTTCCTCTATCAATGCTGCCATCTGCCCAGAATCATGTCTTTTAAGTTTTTCAAGAGAAAAGAAGAATTTATTAGTATGTTTTTTTTTTCATGAATGTAATAGTGGAAAATGGTTCAACTTCAAATTGTGAGCATTTTAATATTGCTGAACTTTTACTATATGAACCATTTGACCCATTCTTTGTAAGCAAGAATGGACAGAAGAGCTAGGCTAATTTAAGATGAGAAACAAGGTAGAGATCATATATCCTTGGCTTAGATTGTTTTCCAAACTCATTTCAGAAGCATTTGAGAATAACAGCTAAACTGTCATGCCATGCCCTCCCTATCTTGTTAGTTTGCAATAAAGATGGTAGAGTGGCCTCATGCTTCCCTCCAAAGAAACGCATCCCTCGTTGACCGAAGGCTTATAATAACTCAACCCAACTCTCCAAGCCTTCTAATATGAAGTTTACTGTTACACAGAGCAGTATCAGCTTAACTATTCCTAGTAACATTTTTGCCTCAAACCTGGGACTCTGCAACATACACGGAACTTATTACAAAACTTTCATATTTAGAAGACCATCTTTTAGTTGGTTGCACAAAGGTCTGACCAAAGCTTTCAAAATTCCATTTATATGTACTGTATTAGTCAGCATTCTAACACATTCTTGAGATTCGCTCCCTCTAGAACCACTCTCAGTACCAAATTCTGTATTAGTCAGGGTTCTCCAGGAAAGACACAGCCAATAGAATATGTGTGTTTATGCTATGTATGTATGTGCGCATAAGTTGAGACTTATACCTTTCACTTAAATTAACACTTTTTATGGCTTCTCTTTGGCTTATTCAAATTGCCAACATCACAACTCTTGCACCTTGGGACTATTATGAAGTAAAATAACAGTTTTTTAAGCACAAGCATTGGGATACCATGGCAGTCGATCAGATAATGGAGATGGCTACTGTGCCACTCACCAGTGGGTAGAATATACAGCATGGATCTGCTGGACAAAGAGATAATTCACACATTCCAGTGGGATGGAGTGAGACAACACAAGATTTCATTATGGTACTTGGAATGAGGTACAATTGAAAACTTATAGATTATTTGTGAAATGTTCTATGTAATATTTTCGGACTACAGTTGATTGCAGGTACCTGAAACCATGGAAAGCAAAACTGAAAATAAGTAGGGTCTACTGTAGATCTATATCTATCTATCTGTACACATACACACACACCCTAGAGTGCACACACACATCCTATGGGTTCTGTTTCTATATAGAAGAAAATTAATTATAAGGAACTGGCTCATGTGATTGTGGAGGTTGGCAAGTCCAAATCTGTGGTGTGGGCAAGCAGGCTGAAGACCCAAGAGAGCCAGCGGTGCATTTCCAATGGAAAGATTGTCCAGTGGAGACCCAGGTAAGCCAATAGTGCACTCTAGTCCAAAAACTCAGCAGGCAAAGACCTGGGTGAGACCGTGATGCAGATGAAATCTGAATGCAGTCTACTGGAGAATTTCCCTCTTCCTCAGGGAAGCCAATCTTTTTGTTCTACTGATCGGACAAGACCCATCATCATTATGGAGAGAAATCTACTTCCTCAAAATTCACCATTCACCAATTTTAATGTGAGTCTGTCTCTTCCAAACCACACTCCAAACTGATACATAAAATTAACCATATATTTGTCATGGGTTGGTTTAAACTTTTAGAGTAGATATTCTTCTTAGTACCTAACTTGAGACTTAAATAATGAAACAAAAACTTCATAATTCTCAGGGAAACAGTGATTTGTCTTCCATTTATAATTGAGTCGCTTCTGTGGGGATTCAGGAAAGAATAAGCCAAGAGTGGTTCTCAAATTGCTACCATTCCTGTATTTTCTCTTTAACCCATTATAATTATGTGTTTATTTGGGGCTAATACACAGACATGTATGTGATACAACATATTGTGGTTACAGGTTCACTTGATGGCAGTTACAGATGTTGTTTCTTGGAGAATGAATTCAAATTAATATGCAATGGTGCTATTATATCTTAAATGCATTCCAGATCTAATTTTCCATGTTTTATAAAAGAGCTCCACTTCTTTCCCTAAATTTGCATAATTTTCTTATTTTGTATATGCACATTATTTCTGTAAAAAGTTAAATCTCTTCTTTTTAAGATTCTCCAAAACAACATAAATTATGTTTTTTTCCTGTAATCCTTATATATTATTGGCCTGTAATGGAAAGAAGTATCACTCTGAGATCAAGAAGGAAGGACTGATTTAAATAACAAGCAATGCTGTGTACCAAGATAAACATTTATTAAATTCTAATCATTCTTATCCCAATAATTTACAGTCATTTTTTGCATATATGGGTGCTTAATCTGCATGAATTGATGGAACAGAGGACTTGTGGTAACAGTAGCTTGAGGTTCAGTTTTTTGTTGTTTGTTTGTTTTTTAACCGAGACAGGGTCTCTCTATTGCCCAGCTGGAGTGCAGTGGTGCAGTCATGGCTCATTGCAGCTTTGACCTCCTGGGCTCGAGCAATCCTCTCACCTCAGCCTCCTGAGTAGCTGGGACTACAGGCACATGTCATCATATGCAGCTAATTTTTGTATTTTTTGTAGAGATGGAGTTTCACCATGTTGCCCAGGCTGGTCTTGAACTCCTGGGCTCAAGAAATCCACCCTCCTTGGCCTCCCAAAGTCCTGTAATTACAGGTGTGAGCCACTGTGCCTGGCCTCAGTTTTGAAGTCATTCTTTGTTTTACCCAGTACTATCCATCATCACCAGTGGAGTGGTGCCTAACTGATTGTGATTTGACAAAAAGAGGACAGACTACACTACACATGTCTCTACTTTTGCTGTGATGGTTCCTCAGCTGCCTTTGCAAAGAGAGTCTTTATGGTTACTTGATTTTGAAGGAAGAAATTCTAATCATTGCCACTAATGATAGCATGTATTACTAACTAGCTGTGCTAATCAGCCACATATTTGATACCAAAGTGAGTATTCAGTTTGATTGCTAGGTGTGCATATGGGAGTTGTCTAATAAATAAAATAATTTATTAGAAAACAAGAAAGCAGACTATCCAAAAATCCACAGTTCATGTGATATAGATCCAGGAAAAAAAAATATTTACTACAATATAGAAAACTGCTTATATTTAGAGGCCACCATAATTTAAATTCCTGCTCTATTAATTTGAAATATTCTCCCTAACAAACTGTCTGATCTGTTTTTTAAATGTTTTCCAATTCCTCTCTTATATATCTATTGGAAGAAATACATATATGTTTAATGTGCTTGGTCAAAATCAACGTTGAGATTAATGAAGTCATGTATAATGAATCTACATGAAATAATTCAATTATGAGAAAGTGCATTTGGATGAATCCAGGAAGTTTACTATTTATTTTCCTTAATTAATTTAATGTCAAGAGGGCTTTGTACAAAATTTATGAGACTCTGTGAACTTAATTGCTTTTCCCAGATTTTAATAGCATACAGCGAATGTATCTTCCATAAAAAATTGAAATTGTTTTCCTCATTTTGATTTGCAACAGTGGTTTTTATCAGGCTCTGTTTTATAGTTCTCTAGTACATTTTATTTCATGGGTGCCCATTATTGATAGTTCTTAGCAATTTCTTTCCATTTTAAAGTAATTATAAATGATATATTTATATAATACACATTTTTGCTTCAATTCAAAATAATGAATGAGAGGGGAGTACTATTCTTTTTAGTTAGTCTAAATTTATACAGGTTGACTTTATAAGGACACAAACATTCCATCTTCACAGTAATGTTAGAAATTATTGAAGGGTTAACAGTTGATTGTCACTATGGTTTGGGATTTTAAAATCTGAGAATGCCTCAACAAAACAGAGCCAAAGATAATGTTTAAATATTAGTGCTTATTAAAGTCATCCAAGAAACATTGCCCAGCCTTCAGAGATAAGTGCTATTAGATTCAGGTTTCTTGATTAGAGCTGGAAGCAATTCAAAATTTTAAAGGTGGGTCAAAGGAAGGTCTTATTCATACCTTTGCCCTAAAAGAAAGTGAATTCATATATGGCACACCAAATTATGGGCATGTATTTATAATATTGAAAACTAATTCTGGTTCTTTGTCTTTAAACATTTTGTTCAGTAAATCTACTGAATACTGTGCAAAGGATTTGGATTTTTGTAAAATCAAGAACTCTTCAACTATTTCCTCTGCCAATCAAGTTTTCATTTCTGTTCTGAAGACTCGGTTATCTTTTACTTCTTACATCAGTTAGCTATTGCTGAGTAACAAGTTACTCTAAAATGTACTGTCTTAAAACAACAACCATGTATTATTTCTCACGAGTTTACAGGCTGGCTGGTCTCACAAGTTTACAGGGTATACTGATTTTTGTGGGTTTTTTTTGAGACGATGTCTCCTTCTGTCACCCATGCTGGAGTGCAGTGGTGCAATCTCGGCTCACTGCAACTTTCACTTCCTGGGTTCAAGCGATTCTCCTGCCTCAGCCTCCCAAGTAGCCGGGATGACAGGTGTACACCACCACACTCGGCTAATTTTTGTATTTTTAGTAGAGACGGGGTTGCACCATATTGGCCAGGTTGGTCTCGAACTCCTGACCTCAGGCAATCCACCCGCCTCGGCCTACCAAAGTGCTAGGATTACAGGTGTGAGTCACCACACTTGGCTGGGTCTGCTGATCTTGGCTGGCCAACACTACATATATTACCACTAAATAAACAAATCCAGATTTGTTCCCATCTCTGGAAGTTCATCTGAGACCCATTCATGTGCATATCTGGCAGTCAGGTGGCTGTTAGCTGTTCCAGGACGGCCTCAGGTGAGAAAATTTTCTGTATCATGTGTCTCTCATTCCTCAATAGATCATCTGTGTCAGGAGTCCCCAAGACTCTTCCTCAGAGTCATTGATTCTAGAAGGAATCACAGGACTTGTCATATAGTCATACCCATGGCTATGATTTATTATAGGAAAAGGATACAAAGCAAAATTGGCAAAATCAAAAGGCATGTGGGGCAAAGTCCTGAGAAAACCAGGCATAAGCTCCCAAGAGACCTCTCTCAGTGGAGTTACACAGGATGTGCTTAATTCTCCTGGCAATGAATTGTAACTACACATTTGAAATGTTGTCTACCAGGGAAGCTCATTGGAGATTCTGTGTCCAGAGTTTGTATTAGAGGCTGGTTACATAAGCACTGTCTGCCTGGCTCATACCAAAACTCCAGAATCTCAGAATGGAAACAAGTATTCAGCATAAACCATACAGTTTGCACAGTTTAGGTCTAGTGAGACAATCTTACCAATTAGAGTGGTGGAAACATTCCCAAAATCCAAATTTCCAGATGCCAGCTGAGGGCCCATCTTGCACGTAGGTGTTTCCAAGGATAGCAGTCTCAGGCTTGCTATGTTAATGCTTTTCTGGATATTATCCCAGGCTTGTATTCTGGTTAAGGCAAAGTTCCAACAGGCAAGTGGAAGCTCAAAAAGTCTCTTGCTGCTTAGGCTAGGAATTGGCATACATTCACTTCTGACATAACCTATTGACCAAAATTACTTTCAAGGTTCAAGAGGAGAGGAAACAGATTCAATCTCTATTGCAGTGGTTCGCAAGACCATATCACGAAGGGTATAGATACACATCATTTGGTACCATAAATGCTATTAATCTATCATGCTTCCCAAACTTCAATCCTTTGCCTTACAGAGCTTTGAGAAACTTATGACTTGCCCTGTCCTATCCATGCAGTCCCGTTTCATAATGAGCTTTGATCACAATTTCTTTCCAGCTACCTCTGGATAAGATTCTTAGCATTTTCCAAAAGCTAATTCTCAACCTCAGTTCACTATTGTGTCTGTTGCGAATCTGAATGCTTTGGGTCAACTATTTGGATTCTATAATTTCTTTCTTCACTTTTAATGTGTGAGTTTGCAATAAAACAGCCGCAACCTCTCAGAGATTTGGGAAATTACTCTTTAGGCAATCCAGAATGAATCTCCATCAACTTCAGCTCCAGAGACTCAAATGTCTACATCCTACTGATGAACTCCAGTCACTGTCACACCCAAGAGATTTGAAACTCAACTGGACTGAGTTCTCTAAATAGCAGCCAAATCCAGGACCAATCACATCTCTAGGAGTCTAAGTCTGTAACTTTCCAAGAGCTTATCCAGAGCTTCTTGGGCGGCTGGTAGAGAACACTTTAGGAAAAATTCCAAGACAGTCCAATACAGATCCCAAATTCTGGTCTGAGGAGAGACTAATTGCATAGAAATTAGAAATAATTGAGGCCGAACACTCATTTCCCTTGACATTTTTAGTCTAGCTATGTTAAAAACAGAGCATGTCACTAGTAGGAGAACTTGATGGCTTTTATTGGTAAAATGGCACATTTGTAACAGTTTCTTTTTAGTGAAGTACAGTCTTAATACCCAAAATAGCAGATATTAGCATGGACTTTAGAGGAACATTCCTCTTAGGACTCTTTCCCGGACAATATAATTCCTCCCCACGACATTTCCTTGGCAGGGCAATGTGACCAACTTTGTCTCAGCCCAGACATGACAACACTAACTGCTTTTTCTCCTGAGCTAATGAACTTCTCTCTTCATTGCCTTCTTCCCACATTCATTTGCCCTTACTTTTAAAGCTAATTCAACAATGTCATCCCTGATATAATGACTCTTCAATAAAGCACCATTCCTTTCAATGAAGAACTGTGCATAATATTTTAAAGGTTGAAATTTTGAAGTGAATTTTTCCAAAAAAACTTTTTTGTTCTCAACAAACACCATAAGTGTATAATTTAATACTCAAAGTTAAGATACACAATTGAAAAGATGTTTATATTTTATAAAAACTAGTCTATTCTCAGTTAAGACCTCAGTAAGTTTAAAGGGCAAAATAGGTTTTTTTTTCTCATCTGAATGACATACTTTGCTAAAATTTCCCAGAAGACAGTATTTGTATGATTGTGCTTCAAGTAAATTATTTTAAAATACACAAACATTTAGCTTACATTTGAGTACTTATTATGGGGGAAAGGCATTACATAGAGGACTTTATATATCTTATCATATATATCAGCCGTATAGTAAGTAACCTGTTCAGGGGTACTATTTTGCAGATGAAAAGCTCAGACTTACAGAGGTTTAGTAGCTTAATCAAGAACTTACTGAAGTTGAGAACCAGGTTAGCACTGGAATTCAGGTCTGTCTGACTCAAGAGACCAAGCCTGACTTAAAATAGTCAAAATACTTGGATGTATTCCAAATACCAACACATGCATGCATGTGCGCGCACAAACACAGATTTAGATAGTATTTGCACACTTTAAAAATGTTATCCCCAAAATGACTTTGTGATTCTCTAAACGAGATTATTTAATATGTGAATCATGTGCCATAATTATAAAGAAGCCACTTAAATATGTTATACTGACTATATCCTGGAATGTTCCCTCAGATTCTAAGACTTAGAAGATTGTTGCTAAGATGTTATTTCTTTTTCCAAAATGATGATGCTTGGCAGACAGAGTATGGTTTTATTCACAGGAACATTGTCTTAGGGAAATTTCTTGGTAGGAAAATTTTGAAGAGAATTTATAGAAAATGCTGCATAGAAAACTTCCTTTCCAAGGCAGGCTATAAGAAGACTGGCCCTGTCAGAGAAAAATGTCTAAGAAAAGATTCCAAAATGAATCACAGAGACTGTCTTAAAAAGACTGTAATAAATATTACATACATACACCCTCACAGGGTGATGAATTTAACTTTACTCCATGGTATTTTATCAAAAGCATAATAGACATATGCTATTATGGTTCCTTTCTTTGTTTACTTAACTATTTCTGGTAGGTCTTATCCATGAACTTGGGTAGTGGGAAGCCCCCAGTAGGGGGGAAATATATTTTTATTTAGAGTAAATAATTATGGGTGCGTTAACTTGATGACTGCATGAACATCAAACATTGACTTTAAAAAGATATTTGGGAAAGTAAAACTGTTTCCCCGTTCAGATCTCTGGAAGAAACAGAAGTGGGAATCCCTAAGAGGGCACTTTGATTTTGAGATGCATCAGTTTCCTACACTTCAGAACATCTAGAACTCAGAGTGCTGTTAAAGGAAGACCCTCTAGTGTCCAGGGTGCATGATGGAACATTAGTGAAAGTCATGGAACTGGGTGTATGCAGTAGTTCCAGAGAGAGAAAGTGAGGCTTTCATTCTACTTTGGCACAAATAAAAACACTAGCTAGCACTCATTTGAAGCTTGTTAAAAATCCAAGAACTGTATTAGGTATACTGAATGTATTAACTTAATAAATTTCTAAAGTACTTTTATTCTCTCCCTTTTATAGATTCAGAGCCTGAGGCAACAGAGATTAGGTAACCTGCCTCTGCTAACACAGAGCCAACGTAATATAGCCACTTGAACACTGGCATTGTGCTATCAAATCTTTTCCTCCTATTCACTCACTATGAAATAACATCAGAACTGATGGGTTTGAGCACGTATCTTTGAAATCACTTTTCACTATTGGAGGCCCAATGCACTCTCCATCACACTAGAGCCACCTATGATCCTAGACACATCCTACAATTAGGAAGACAGGAAGAAACTAAGAAGAACTGAATGTTCCCACCAAGCCCAAATTTGTGTCACTGCAGTGAGATTCCAGGCAATATAAACCTAAGTAGTGCAGAAAGAGTAGCCCCTTGAGAAATGACCTACTGCACCCAAAACCTTTTCCAAATCTTGGCCAAACTACTCCACGTCATCAAAAAGAAACCAGGAAGGAACTCCAAGGTCAGGGCTCTGTCCACCGCAACCATCTTCTTACTACACATATCTTAACATTCTTTTCTATTTTTCTCCTTTTTTTTTTTTCTTTTCCTGGGATGGCTTATGTCCTGCCAATTCTCTTTCCAAAGTCTTTCTCTCCTTGAACTTACTGCCAAAAGGCATTATTAAATGTGCTTTTCCACACTGGAACTGTGAGGGATACAACCAGAAGAAAGAGTCCTTAGCCTGCCTCTTTTCCTTCTGATATTTTCCTTTGCATTTATGATGACTATTTTCAACCTTATACTCCCCATGACTGCTTTCTGCGCCAGTTCGCTCATTTCTACCCATATTCCACTTTCAGAACTTAAGATTTGGGATTTTTGCTTGAAAGACTGATTCTGCAAAACAACTTATTTGCCAACATTCAAGTAACAAATTCAATAACCAGAAAGCAAATATAAATAAATTCAACTTTCTAGATACAACCTTACATTAGGAAAATCCAGTGTGAAGCACAGGGGTCTCAGTTATGTGATATGCTTGGTTCCCCTCATCAGTCCCGGCCATTTGGAGAAACATTTAAGATGACCTTTCAAAGAATAATTCTCTCAGATGACAACCATCCATAGGAGAAGTCTTTGGAGAGTCTCCTTGGAGAACCATTGGCTGTATTCTTTGTTAGGATACCTCTCTAAGCTGCAAGGTAGTCATGCAAATTTCTTTCCCATGCATGGTGTCCTTGTTTACATAGAGACATTTTTTCTCCAACTATAAGAACATTTGATTTGTAATTCTGAAGGGTCACATGTTTTAAAACTGTGTATGGAAAATTTCCCCGGCCTTCACGATTTTCATTGTCTACCTTGCAAAGTGAGCAGCTTATACAAGGTCATTCCAATTTAACACCCTATTCCATATGCAGAGCTTGCGCTATGTTAGAATGATAACATGGAGCTATATTTTAGAAAAAGCAATATAGGAAAAAAGAAGAGTTCATCCACTTAGATGAGTCAGGTGTGCAGATACAACTGTTCAGGCAGCACAGACACCTGTCATTTTTTTGACACTATGAAAAATTTTTTATGAAGACATAAAGAATTCTGCCTTGTATGCAAACAAATACGTATATACATGTAGAAAGCTTACATGTGGATGCAGTTCAATTTCTCTAAATTTATGTTTTAGGAACATGAAACGTCAACAGAAGTTAGACTCTAACCATTTCACACCTCAATTTCTTCTTATTTACCAACATATTGTGTAACTTTTACTTAATATCTAAAGATGTTTTCTATCATTTGTGTATTAAAATTGCTGCAGAATTTTTTATATTTTCAAATATAAGTTTATGTAATTTCCCCTTTGAGTTAACAATTTATGCAGATTTTATAGATATCAAATTCAGAATCAAATAATGATAATCAAGGTTTGAGTGGTGATTTACCTCTCTGAACACATTGACCTGTCTCTTGTTAAAAAACACATCAATATTTGCTAAGTATGGGATATTTTAATATAATGAATTCCGGGTTTTAAAAATCAAGGATTTCTAGTGTTTGAAAAAAAAAATTAGAAAATCAGGCCAGATGCGGTGGCTTACACCTGTAATCCCAGCACTGTGGGAGGCCATGGTGGTTGAATTACCTGGGGTCAAGAGTTCAAGGCCAGCCTGGCCAACATAGTAAAACCCCATCTCCACTAAAACTCCAAAAATTAGCTGGGCATGGTGGTGGGTGCGTGTAATCCCAGCTACTCGGGAGGCAGAGGCAGGAGAATTACTTGAACTCGGGAAGTGGAGTTTGCAGTGAGCCAAGATCATGCCACTGTACTGCAGGCTGGACTATGGAGTGAGATTCTGTCTCAAAAAAAAAAAAAATAGAAATCAAAATATTCTGGAATTCTCTTCAACATTTTGACTAATTACCACATGGCCTCGTCGTAGTCCTAGGATGTCAGTACTTGAGGAAACTGTTCTGGTTGGAAAAAGCTTTTTTTTTTTTTTGCACTCAGGACTAAATTTCTCTTTTTGATCTGATTTTTTTCCTCTGAGCCAAATTTGAATAAGCCTGGTAATTTTTATCCAAGATAATTCCTCACATATTTGATAATAGCTATTCCATTCTGTAAAGATATGGAACAGAATACAAACATTCTGTAAAGATAAATTTATAGAGAATGGAATAGCTACTATCAAATAAATAAAACTAAAGACATAATTTCTTCCAGTTCATATAATTATATTAGACCCATGTGGTTATATTTTACATATTGAAAAGAAAAATAAAAGTAAAGGTCAGGACTAGGAAAACATTAGTAGAAAATAAAATACATATTTGTTTTTAAAGTTAAATTTCTCAATTAAATATTGTGAGCATATCACATATCTAAGTGCAATATTGTATCATTCGAAAGTCTGCGTTATACTATTAATATAATCTAAATGATTTTTAATAGTCTCTATTTTCAAAAGATCCAGTAATAGGCTTAATTCAGTATAAAACATCTACCATATCATTTTTATCTTTATTGATGTAACATGAGGCATGGACAACTGACCCACTGTTTTACAAAAGTAATTTCTTTTTGTGATATGAGTGCTTGTTTAGTCTAAAAATCACAAAGCTAATGTTAAAGAATATCATAGACTATTCTGTTGGCTTTGCTACAACAAATGGAACAGTATATCACTTCGGATGTACTTGTTATTATTGAACAAAACATAAAGTTAATGAGATGGTGTCCTTAAAACCACAAGTATGGCTCTCCAGGCGGTAATGAATTTAGACTTCAGTCTCTCTTCTCAGCAGACTCTCATATCTAATTTGTTTAGATTTTGCACTGCTTTCTTATGAATTATTCTCTTTGACAGGTAATATGACATAAAAGTGTTCCTTGACAGGTAATATTTTAGAAATGTAATATTTGTACCTTTTATTTTTAAAGGGTGGGCCCCTTAGATCATTTCCATAAATGAAGTATCATGATGAAAAAAATAAATGTTCTTCCCTGGCCTGCAAAGTTACTGGTCTCCTATTGATGCGAATGTAAGTTATTAATGTATTATTTACATTGTTAGCAACCTTGATAATATACAGGGTGTCTGAATTTATCTACAGCTTTGAACCGTCATCTCCAAAGCCTCTCCTATGCCTTCTATTTTCCTTGAAAATCCTTTTCTGTCTTAACACATGTTCATATGTGTATCTTATTAGCTTTATTTTCATGTGTTTCATAACGCTGACTGCTAACCCTTGAGTTAAGTTTATTTATGTTTTGTTTTCACATTTGTATTTGTCCCATGATTAACGTAATTGTTCTTGACTTGAGTTGTCTTGATGTTAGCAGTCAAGTTGGTGAAGGATATTACCAACAAATCACTCTGCTAAAAGTAGCTGTACTCAGTTTGGGCCAAATATAAGCCGTCAGTTACTGTTACACGCAATTTTGGGGTCATTTCCTGACCTCTATTCTTACGCACAACTACCGTGGATATCAGCATCAGTGCAACTGGAACTGAGCGTGAGTGTCCAGCTAGGACTTGGCATGGAAGTCACTGACAGCAGAACTTGGCTCAGGATTTGTTTAAATGGAGTACCTCGTGTTGGACTACAGGAAAGAGGGAAAAGAAAATAAAGGAAACTTCTGCCTATTTTGGAGTTGTCTAGCAGGACAAAATGCCTGAAGCTTGGAATATGAAACAAATGAATTAGAGGAGATTTTGTGATGTGACATTAAAAATCAGAAAGCCTATATGATAAATTTAATTCCTTACAGTGAAAAACCACCAATAGAAAATAAGTAAGTCAACAAAGCAATAATGTTATTCATTTCTTATCTTTTTCCAGCATACCCTAAAATCTGTTCAAGGGCTTCCCAGTTTTCCCTTTCAAGTCGACTGTCAGCAAAGGACTCTGATTTTATCCAATGTAAATTTTTTCATACCCTTGTCTCTTGCTCTCAAATGCCTTGGCTTCATACTTGGTTTATTTTCCTTTCTGTCACAGATGTGAAGGCGTCTTTCTTCTTAAACTCTCCACTCACTGACTCTCTTGATCTTAATTTTTGTATTTTTAGTAGAGATGGGTTTCACCATGTTGGCCAGGTTGGTCTCGAACTTCTCACCTGAGGTGATCCACTCGCCTCGGCTTCTTAAAATGCTAGATTTACAGGCATGAGCCACCGCCCCTGGCCCCTGTGCATTTTTTTTTCATTTTTTTTTTTTTTTTTTTTTTTGGAGACAGAGTGTCACTCTGTCGCCAGGCTGGAGTGCAGTGGCACGATCTCGTCTCACTGCAACCTCCACCTCCTGGGTTCGAGCGATGCTCTGCCTCAGCCTTCTGAGTAGCTGGGACTACAGGCGCCCGCCACCACGCCCAGCTAATTTTTGTGTTTTTGGTAGAGGCAGGGCTTTGCCATGTTGGCCAGGACAGTCTCAGTCTCCTGACCTCATGATCTGCCCGCCTCGACCTCCCAAAGTGCTTGGGATTACAGCCGTGAGCCACCGTGCCCAGCCCACTGTGCATTCTTAATTCAGATACTGAAGAGTGAGATCTCTCTGATGAAATTCACTGGACAGAAGATTTTGCCCTGGATTACCTCATAGACTGGAGTTACCCTGTTAAATGTTTGTCTTTGATGACCAGTCTTGATCCAGTCACTTCTGGGCTGAATGAACAGGATTATATGATAATAAACATTGATACCAACAGACATGAAGATGATAAAATAGCTTCATTTAGTCAGGTCGGGGGGGTGTTTCCAGCCAGGTTTTGAGTGTACAGTGTAAGTTTGTAATTTTCTCCTTTGCAGTCAAATTTGCACGTTCCCAGTCAGTGCCCCACCCACCTGGAGGTCAAAATTTAAGGGGCATAAAAACATTCGCTAATCAAGATAAATAACATTTTAAATGCAACATTTTTCAAAAAATCTAAATTTATACAAAAAGATACATGGTGAACAAAATATCAAAATGTATTACTGGTTTTCCCTGTTCCCCAGGCTTCACTATGGCCTGGTTTGGCACTTACCCCAACTGCTCCAACTAAAATAATATAAAAATGTGCCCTTTTTAGTTACAGTTTTGCTTGTTCCTTCCTGCAAGCCTGCTAAGTCTATTTCTTTGAGGTCTATTTCTCCTGAATGCGTTTTGAAATATAAATATTTGGACATTTAATTCTATATGGTTAAGAGACTTCCTAATTCAGAGCAGATTTTGTGATTATACATAGTTAGGAAAGCTCTCACTACATAGATTCGTGGTTCTTGCTAAAATTGAAGGTATAGATAAAAGGAGAAAGAAGCAAAGCATACAAAATTTGAAACAATGGTGTAAAAATGTGTTGGGGAATCATAATAGGGCTCAGGGCTACTAAGAAAACATAAATTCCTTCCCTTCCCCACCAAGGTCATGATTACCCTTGACCTCTCCATGTTATTCAGTGATTTAGACTGGCTCCTCTTGGTTGAAACAGTTTTAGGAAACCAGGTTCTCATGGTTCCCTTATGCCCCTGCCTTGTACCTCTTTATTTTTTTTATTGCCATTTTCTCTTTCTCCCACTTCCTCAAGGAAGGTGTAATTCAAGGCTCAATCCTCAGAATTCTTGCTTTTCTTTTTCATCATCATAACAATCTCATTCACCCTCACAGTCCAGTTTTCATCCCCACGGAGATCCCTCCAGAACAACACATCTCCAGTCCTGGATGTCTCAATTTCTAACAGCTCTTGTATTTGTCCTTTGTCTTTACTGTTCCACCTTACCCTCCTACATGTCCATATTACCTCACACCTAGACCTGTATGTAGGGTATAAAAAAATAGGCAGGAAGTTGGCCTGGCGCGGTGGCTCATGCCTGTAATCCCAGTACTTTGGGAGGCCGAGGCGGGCAGATCACCTGAGGTCAGGAGTGCGAAACCAGCCTGCCCAACGTGGCGAAACTCCATCTCTACTAAAAATACAAAAAATTAGCCGGGTGTGGTGGTGGGCACCTGTAATCCCAGCTACTGGGGAGGCTGAGGCAGGAGAATCACTTGAACATTGGAGGCGGAGGTCAAAGTGAGCCGAGATTGATCGTGCCGTTGCACTCCAGCCTGGTGACAAGAGCGAAACTCCATCTCAAAGAAAAAAAAAAAGGGGGCGGGGGGCATGTCGTTAGGTCCAAAACCAGTCTTACTTTTTTACTTTATTGAAGGATATCAATGTTGTATTTGCTTGAGAGAAGTTAGTTAATATACAATTTCCATTATATAGTTCTTATAGAGAAGGAATATATTAAATTAATTGTTTAAGGTCCTGAAACATTATGAATAAAAAGCCTGTAATGGAAACCTCTGCTTCTCAAGTCTCCACCATCTGCTGGAGGAATAAGAATTACTAGCTTAGTACCTTGGAGAAACTAGCAACCACTTGAGGGGATCGGCTTGGCAAACCTCAGTCTTTCCTTTTTAACTGTCTATTTTGGAGAATTTCAAACTATGCAATACATAAAAAATAACTTAATGAATTCAGTGTATCTACCACCCAGCTTTAGTAATTATGGATTCACGGCTAATGTTGCTTCATTTCTACTCCTCCTTACTTCCCTTTCACCCTAAACCAGTCTCTTGATCTGTTTATATCTCTCTTTTGTTTTCTGGGTCTACTTTGCCCTAGGTCCTTCAATTGTGATAAAATTATTGCTCATGATGTTAGCTCTTTGACTTCAAGGCCCCAGTGTCAGTCATTATTTTCTTACATCTGTCCTGGTATCCCAAGATTAGCAATTTCATAGCAGACGTGCCCTCTTTAGGCACAGTCCTTGTATCATTTAGCCTCGCTTCATAACAAACCATCCCATAACTTAGTAGACTCAAACCACAGCCATTTTATTTATCGCTTGGTCTTGTTCTCCCCCAAATCTTCTTAGATATAGCTCTCTTAGTTATTTTCCCAGTCACTGCATAAAATGAAAATGTAATGTTACTTTCCAGACATGAGTTAATGAGATCAAGGACCTCACAGTTACTTTTTTTGTTGTTGTTAGAAATTTTGCCTGGGAATAAAAAGAATGACTTGACCGTCATGAATGATTTGGTCCAATATTACTGTTTTAAACTACAGCCTAATAAAAATCACAAACAGAAACTCTCAAATTATCTATTAACTTCAAAACTGATTGCTTGACCTACTAAGCAATGCAGTTTTAACCATCATTTCCAAGCCACTTACACCGACATACCCATTTTCTTTTCTGTCTCTTTTCTGCCAGTTTCATCATCCACTGCTTCCCTTGCTCCACTCAAGAACTCTATGCCTGAATTTTCTGTTCACAAAAACTTACACATCTTCCAATGAATAATGGGGAATATATTTTTCTAACATGAATCAAAAATAAATGGAGATGTAAAGGAAATAATGCATAATGCAGAGACTTGAGTATTATGTTGGAAGGACACGCAAGTTAGTTACGTGTCCCCCTCAGGTTCGCTTGGTTGCTGGTGTGGCAAAGTGGAGTTGTGTTTGCCTCGCGTACAAGAGGACTCTTATCTTAAAATAACTCTCTAGGGAATGGTGAGATAGCTACAAGAGGTAGCTGCTATTCAGGTCTGAATACCATCTCACCCTTAAAGAAGAATATCCTTACAATGAAGCATTGTTCTTTCTAGCCTGTTTACTAGGTAGAGAAGCAAACAAGACGGAGAGTAAATCATATATTTAACCAGAAATATATGCGTTTGTTAACCTTGTTGCCTGATTCATTTATTTTTTTTCGACGTTCAATAAATATATATATTTTTTGAGTTCCTGCCATGTGCCAAATAATATACTAGGCACGGGCGCCAGAGTGGGTTTTATAGTACAGGAGTGAATACAAGAGTCAATAATGTGTTTCTTCATGAGGCTCACATTTTAAGACAACTCAACCACATTAGATGGCTATAGGTGCTCAACAGAATAATAAAGTAAGAAGGGAGATATGGAGTGAGGAGTTTGCAATGTTAAGATAGCTGAGAAGGTGATATATGAGAAAAGAACTAAAGAAAGTATAGGAGTTAAGCATGCAAATATCTGGGAGAAGCAGGTTCTACACAGAATAAAGAGCAAGGGCAAAGACTGAGGTGGAAGTATACTTGGCAGGTTTAAGGAACTATGGCTAAAGCTGAGTTAATAAAGAGAAGGATATAGGATATGAGTAATGGGGGGTGGTCAAATCAGGTAAAGCCTTGTTGGACATTGTAAGAACTTTGGCTTTTATTTTGAGAAATTGGAAAGGATAATTCTGAACAAAGAACTGAAGGAATTCCCCTTCTATTTTAATAGGATCACGCTGGTGCAAAATTCATAATAGACAGGAGCCGAATGAGGAGGTGGAGATGGAGGTGGGGATGCCTATTTGGAGGGTGCTGCAATAATCCAGGTGACAGATGTTGGTTGCTGGCTTGGACCAAGATGGTGGCAATAGAAGTTGTAACAGTGGTTAGGATACGGAATTCTTTGAAATAGATACCGTAAGATTTACTGATGATCTGAAGGATGAAGACGTGAATGAAATGTGAGAAAAAGAGAGGAGTTCAAAATAACTTTATAAATTTTGGACTGAGGACTTGGAAAAAGAAACTACCATTTCCTTAGATGGGGAAGCTTCAGATGACACAGATTTTTGGTTTTTTGTTTTGTTTTAAGTAAAGGTAATGGTGGGGGGGAAGGGAGACAAGGAGTTCGGTTTAAGACATGCTGAGTTTTGTTTCTTGTTTTTTGTTTGCTTTTTTTTTTTTGAGACAGAATCTTACCTGTTGCCCAGACTGGAGTGCAGTGGCGCGATCTCTGCTCACTGCAAGCTCCGCCTCTCAGATTAACGCCATTCTCCTGCCTCAGCCTCCTGAGTAGCTGGGACTCCAGGGGTCTGCCACCACACCCGGCTAATTTTTTGTATTTTTAGTAGAGACGGGGTTTCACCGTGTTAGCCAGGATGGTCTTGATCTCCTGACCTCGTGATCCACCTGCCTCGGCCTCCCAAAGTACTGGGATTACAGGTGTGAGCCACTGCGCCCAAGCCAAGACATGCTGATTTTGAAGTACTCTTAGACATTCGGGTAGAGTTATCTAATTGGTAATTGAATAGAGGAGCCTAAATTTCAGGGAAGAGTTTTCAGCTAGAGATACAAACTTAAGAGTCCTTGATATAATAATTATATTTACAGTGAGAAGATGGAATGAAATCATGAAGACAGTTAGTGAAGATGCAGAAAAAGAAAGACACTTTTTTTTTTTTTTTTTTTTAAATGACGGAGTCTTGCACTGTCACCCAGGCTGGAGTTCAGTGGCATGATCTTGGCTCACTGCAACCTCCACCTCCCAGGTCCAAGTGATTCTCCTGCCTCAGCCTCCCGAGTAGCAGAAATTACAGGCACATGCCACCATGCCCAACTAATTCTTGTGTTTTTAGTAGAGATGGGGTTTCACCATGTTGGCCAGGTCTCGAACTCCTGACTTCAAGTGATTTACCCGCCTCGGCCTCCCAAAGTGCTGGGATTACAGGTGTGAGCCATGTGCCTGGCCAGGAAAACACAATTTTAATTTTATTTATTTTTTTCTTTTTAAAAATTTATGTTTCAGAGTCAGGGGATACACTGTGCGGGTTTTTACAAGAGTGCATTGCATGTTGCTGAGGTTTGGGCTTCTATTGATCCCATCACCCAGATAGTGAACTTAGTACCCAATTGGGAGGTTTTTAGGTTTTGCTCCTTTCCCTCCCTCCCTCCTTTTGGAGTTTCCAGAGTCTATTTTTTCCATCTTTATGTTCATGTGTACCCAGGGTCTAGCTCCCATTTTTAAGTGAGAACATGTTGTATTTGGTTTTCCGTTTCTACTTTAATTAGCTTAGGGTAATGGCCTCTAGCTGCATCCATGGTATATCCATATCCATGCATACATGACTTCATTCTTTTTTATGGCTGCATAGTATTCCATGTTGTATATGTACCACATTTTCCTTATTAAATCCACTGTTGACAGGCACCTAGGGTTGATTCCATGTCTTGGCCGTTGTGAATAGTGTTGCAGTGAACATAAGCATTCACATGTCTTTTTGGAAGAATAGTTTATTTTCCTTTGGGAATAGACCCAGTGATGGGATTGCTGGTCAAACAGCAGTTTTATTTTTGGTTCTTTGAGAAATCTCCAAATGGCTCTCCACAGTGGCTGAGCTAATTTACATTCCCACCAGCAGTGTATAGGCATTCCTTTTTCTCCACAGCCTTGCCAACACCTGTTATTTTTTGACTTTTTAAAAAATCATAGCCATTCTGACTGGTGTGAGATGTTATCTCATTGTGGTTTTGATTTGCATTTCTCTCATGATTAGTGACATTGGGTGTTTTTTCGTATGTTTGTTTTGGCCACTAAGACATAATTTTTAGAGATTAGGCAAAGGAGACTGTGAAAGGGTAGCCAGTAGGTAGGAGAAAATGAGAAATATGGTTTCCTGGAAGTCAAGAAAAGACATACTTTCAAGGAGAAAGGAGTGATCCCATGTCAAATTCTACAGGTAGGCACGTAACATGAGGGCAGTGAGTGATTGACTCAGTTTGTCTCTCAGGTCACATTCCTAAAACTTCTTAAGAAAGGGCCGGTAGAGAAACGGATTTAAGAAGTGCGAATAATTTGACTGCTCATCTATCCAAAGTGTCCCAGAGTGGCTTTGCCTCATAAGGATGGTGAAGCCACGCTGGGATTTTCTTCCTTCCTCACAGTTCCAGGAGGGACCCTCCCAAAGTTTAGTTCAGAAGGATGGCTTTCTCCTGAAAAGAACTTTCCTTTGTTTGAAGATACATGTTTCTCCATCAGTGTCTCCAAACAAACCCTAAGGATTCATGACAGGGGAGCAGGATTTCTTCCAAGACCTCTATGTAACTTCTCAACCACCACAATGGGCCTCTGTCGGGTCTTTAGGGGAGATGAGAAACTTCCCCTCCTCAAAAAAAGGGTTATGCACTTGTGTTTTTTCAAGCTGTCATTTAAAAAAAAAAAAAAAAAAGTAAGCATTTAACAAGCAGCTACAAAGCAATTACAGAGTGAAAGCCACCTCTTTATAAAGCAGAAGCCATAAAGACAATGGACACTGTGTAATGACCAACAACGGCTGCAGGATTCACGGGGAACAAGGAGGGTCATGCACATAAAGCATAAAGCGGCTGGAAAGTGTGGGTGCTGCTGTGCGTGGGTGGAGGGGGCCATGGAGAAGCTTTATGAAAAAGGAGGGGGAAGGCAGGCTGCCAAAAGAGTTCTTTCTCTAGAGATAGCTAGAAAAGGAACATAAATAAACAGTGACTCATTCTGTGTGATGCTATAAACCTTGTCCAGCAGACCTTATTTACGTAGGAGAGAGGACTGTGATGACTCCGGTTGTTTGAGAGAATACGGAAGAACTATTGGATTAAACCCTAATTTGACTCAGGTTACCAGTCCCTAAGACTGCCAGTTTTACTTTCTTTGGGAAATTTTAGGAAGACAGCAAAATGCATGTAGGACAGTTAGAGACTAATATGAGATGATGACAATATCCAGAAATTCATATTTAACTTTTCAAGGAACTGCTTATCAAACCTGTTTCTAAATCTTTGAAACATATGGGATTTCTAGTTGAAGATTTCTGAACAAAGTCAACTGTCTCTTTAATTCACTCAAATAAATCATATGCAAATTAGACACTAAAGGACACTGTGCTCTTAATACAGTCATCCACAACATATTTCCTGTCTATTTCTGTATCTATCTATTTATCTCTCCATTCCTGTATCATATATGTAAAAGATTGAAGAACATTTTGACGTTTCCCTATACAAATAAATGCAGCCTATATTTCTGCTTGTTTCAGAGTTTCTCCATGAAATTACCTCAGAAGTAGATTCTCCAGTTTGCACAAATCAGAAATCAAATCATAATTACATATGCTCTTTTTTGCTGATATTTATTCGGTGCTTTCATATGGCAGCGTTTGACAGTTTTGTTTCTTCCAAACTTATCAAGAGATCTTCCTTCTTTGGCCTACATTCTTTCTTACAATGGTACAAGATTTAAGAAGAAAACATTCACAAATACGTCCTGATGCGTACTCACTGGTTTACTGGATTAGGGCTGATAGTGGCATTTCTTTTCTTTTGCGAGGACTAGAGACCCGAAATTACACAGCAATTCAAGAAGGGACCACAATGGTTGGAGGCGAAATTCCTTTTCCAGGAAAGAAGCAGGGCAGTACTGGTAACGTGTGTCAACCTGGCTTTGCCCAGATTTGGAGCATGCATCAACTCACACAGTGTGATTTCTGTGTGCTCTACCCACTCCAACTATGAACTGATCCTTAAAATTTGACATAGAAATCATGTTAAAAATGCAAAGAGTCATGATGAAAACACATGGACACATAGAGCGGTAGAGGGGAACAACACACACGGGGGCCTTTTGGAGGGTGGAGGGTGGGAGTAGAAAGAAGATCAGGAAAAATAACTAATGGGTACTAGGCTTAATACCTGGATGATGAAATGATTTGTACAGCAAACCCCCATGACACAAGTTTACCTGTGTAACAAGCCTGCCTAGGTACCCCTGCACTTAAAAGTTTTTTTTAAAGCAAAACACAATGAAAGTCCTAAAAAAATGCACAGCATCAAGGGAGTAATAGTTTTAAATCCTGAAAAGCTTAGTGATTTTCTTTTGTCTTTTTCTAGAGACAGGGTCTTATTCTGTCGCCCAGGTTAAAATGCAGTGGCATTAACAGCTCACAGCAGGCTCTAACTCCGACTCAAACGGTCCTCCCATCTAACTCTTCTCCAGTAGCTGGGACTAGAGGTGTGTGCTACCACACCCCACCTTTTTTTTTCTCTCTTTAGAGATGTGGTTTTCCTCTGTTTTCCAGGTGGTCTCAAACACCTGGCCTCAAGTGATACTCTCACCCCTGCCTTCCAAAGTTCTGGGATTAAAGGTGTGAGTCACTATGCCCAATCTGATGATTTTCTTGTTTCTTGATTTTCTTTTATTCTTGTAGGCCAGTTACTGCCAAGATATGCTATCTCTACTGCTTGACAGACGTAGTAGCACGGATACACTATTCTGTCTTAAGAAACAGTGGACTGGAAATCTATTCCTTTGAGCTTTATTGTTTGTCACTTTTTTGTGCCGAGCATGAGCCCTAACCTGACATAGACTCACCCACAGATGCCTACACGGCAATATATGTAACACACACCCTCGCACACACACGCCATCCACAGGAAAGTGTCACAAACTCCAATCAATCCATGTTTCCCATGTCCACTGTTTCTCTGGCCCGAACCGTCATCATCCCGTAGTACTGCCTGGTGAAGTGTGTGGTTCCCACAGTCAGACTGATGTGGTTCAAATGACCTTGGGCAGGTTGCTTGCCCTTGCTCTTCTGCTCAGTGTTGTTGGTTTTAGCACCTGCCTGAAGAGATTTGTGAAGACGAAGCTAATTCACGTAAAGTGTTTAACGTAGGCGATGCTTAAGAAATATCACCTCTCATTATTGGAGTGTGTATTGGTTTCCTATTGATGCTGAAACAGTGTCACAAACTTAATCGCTTACAACAGCACAAATTGGTTTTCTTATAGTTCTGTAGGTCAGAAGTCTGATGTGGATCTCACTGGGTTAAAATCAAGATGTTAGCAGGAGTACTTTTACTTCTGAAAGCTCCAAAGGAGAATCCATTTCCCCGCCTTTTTCGGATTCTAGAGACCACCCACATTCCTTGACTCATGGCCCCCTTCCTCCATCTTCAAAGCAGCAACGCTGCATCTCTCTGACCCATCTTCCGTCATCTTTCTAATTACAGTTGGTAGAGGTTTTCTGCTCCCTAAGGACTTGTGTAACTACATTGGGCCTTCTAGAATTATCTAGGTTAATCTCAAGGTCCATAACCTTAATCACATCTGCAAAATCCCTTTTTTCTTGAAGACAACATATTCACAGCCTCCAGGTTTGGGACATGGTGGACAGCTTTGTCCGGGAGGGTATTATTCTGCTTCCCACACAGGGAGTATTACTGATTATAAATCTGAATGAAAAATGTGAATGCATCTTCATTGCGTTGACTGTCCCATATGTTTCTATCCATTAACTCCTCCACTAACACCATGTTCTAATAAGGCAGGCCCTATGGTGATCAAGTCCGTGCAGGCATGAAACTGGAAACCTCATGGAGCTGTACCACCATCATGGCACAAAAAGCACAGAAATTATTTTAAACTAGCCTTTGATATGGAACAGATACATACAATGATAAGATCTAGATATTGCACATTCACTTATTTGCTTTCTCACTCAACAAATATTTATCAAGTGCTTAACATGAAAAAGCCACTCCACAAAAGGAAATCTCAATTTCTGGCAAGCTTTCAAAGCCATAAACTATGACATCATCCTTTCTCAAACAAACCAACCATTATAAACATCCCAGAATAGGCTTTATGAAGCCTTCTCTGGAGAAGGGCTCTTAACCTAGGGCATGTGCAGAGGCTCCAGTAGTCTGGGATTTCCTGTTAACTGCATGACAAATTGTGCATGTCTGTGTGTTTGGCGGATAGGGGAGAGGCTCCATTGTTTTCACCTAGTTCAAAAAGGGGTCTATAATCCACTGAAGGTTAAGCGTGGCAGCTCCAGGCTATCGCAGTTTAGGAGGCTAAAGACCTTACTGCCCAGTTTCTCCATTTGGCTCCAGAAACTTTCCATAGAACTCAGCAAATGGTACTGTGTACTTGGGCTCACCCCTTGAGTTACTGACACACCATCACATCCCTCTCTTTTCTGCTTCTGTCTGCTCACTTCTTACGCTACTAACGAGCACAAATACCTCTGCTTAACTATGTTCCGTGTGACAAAGGAAGATTAAGAGTTAGACAATGGCAGAACTTGAAGATCAGTTCTTCAAGTTCTAAAGTCTCCTTTCCTTTTCCTACCCTGAACAATTCCTATTTGGATAGTCCCATTCTCTCTATTATCTACATCCAGTTATGTACTATAAATCATGTGTGAAGAGAAGGTATGAAAACCAAGATGGGAAGAGGATTGTGTTTAAACCTAAGACCTGTCCTTCCCACATCAAAAAAAATAATAATAATAAAATCAATTGAAAAAGGAAATAAACAAAGTGATATGCTTCTACATAGATTGAATAAAGAACCACTCCTTTCTGCTGCCCTCTTTCCAAAGCAGCGTGTTTGAAAAAGCATTACTTCTTTCAGAGTACAACACTTGATTTCTCTAGGTCAAGGCCAACCGTGGGTGGTTTGGGCTGTGCTCACATTTAGGAATGCCTCCAGTTCAGGCTCTGCAGACCTACTGTCTTAACTCTTTACTGCTCTCTCCTCCCCTCTGATTCCAAGAAAAGCACGAGGACACAACATTGAGTCCCATTTCTGAATATTTCAGTTGTTCTGTGTAGAAGGTGCTGCCACCCTTTCCAGGCCACCTTCCCCCATCAGATTGCAGAGTAGCAGGGCCCAGACTGACCTTGAAGAGTCACTCCCAGGCCCTTGGATAGCTCACCCTGCAGAAGTCTCGAAGTGGGTGGCAAGTGGGTGATATGCCTTACGGAGATGTGTATGTAAGTCTATGCATTCATACACATTGTACATGGTTGTGAACTGAGCCCATTTATGGTTTCAGTATGTGTTCTTTGTTTCCTCACTTTAAAGAGTGTCCTTGTCTCTCCTTCCAGTCTCAATGGTCCCATTGCTCATTAAATCCCTTCTCATGTACCTAACCCCATCTACCTGCATTTCCTGGGCATGATGTGAGCAGAAACTATGTCTTCATCTGTTGATTTTATGTCTTAAAATCCATTTAATTTTGTTGGGCTAGTGGTACCAGCAACAGATAGAATGAGGGAGACAGAATGAGTTAGAAGTTAGCTACAGCTGGGTTACTAAGTGACCTCATTGACGAGGATGAACATAATCAATATGTAAAATATCTGTGATTTTATAGCATTTGGGGATTGTATAAATAAAAGAGTAAACTATACACTGCATTTTAAATTAGGAACTGAGTTTCCGCGTTGAATGAATTCATTTTCATACAGGACTTTGGATCTACTAAATGATCTCTGCTTACTGCCTGGTCTGTCTGCAGGATCACATGATCACACATGATGTTACTTTTATTTTAATCCATTCGGAAAGTTTCCAGGAGACTGAGAAAGAGAAAATGCTCATGGGGGAGTTTACTCAACATTGCCTAGTTTTGTTATCCATAGAAAATGGACTGGTGGAAGTGGCCCACAAAGTACACAACCGGGTCAGTGTCCCACGCCCTGTTCAAATTCTGTGTTCTTGTGAGCAGCCTTCTCATGACAGAGCCCTAGAGAAGGACAGCACTTGAGCAACTTTCAAACATCACAGCATCAGCTAAGAGCCAGAGAGAGACTTGAGGAGAAAACTACTGTGACACAAGGATGCAATGATCTCAAATTAAAAGCAGTTACACGATTAACGCAGTGGCCCACTTACCACAGCCTCAGGACACAGTGGAAAGCTTCAGCCATTCATTACCATTCACATGTTTTGTCCAAATGGCAAAACGTTTAGGAAGAAAACCAAATTCTAAAATACTTTTTTCCTACCTTGTTCAATTCCTGATTTGAAATAGTAGAAGGGGGAAAAACATTTCAGCTGAAACTGAATGCATTGGCAAGCTAGAGATTATCAAAAGAGGGAGAATGAAGAGAATTTTTTACAGGCACTGGTGGAGAGAATTATGCAACTTCCCACTACGCAAACTTTTGTGATTGTAAATTCTGCTACCTTTTAAGGAGAAAATACCATCAGCCTGCAACTTGAGAGCTTTTATGAGAACCAGGAAAGGGATTTTCCTTCACTCACATCTGTCTTCATTTGCTGAGTGTATGCTGCAGATTTCATGCTGGTTAGCTCAGTCCAAGAAGTAGAAGACAACTAGCATTAAATAAAGCAAATGCATGTGTCCTTATTTTTAAAAATTACATGAAAAAAGGCTTGCCTTGGACTATATGGTCTATTGTTCCCAATAGCAAAAGGTAACAAAGTCAATATAAGCAAATTCACAGGATTGAAGTAGAGACTTTTTCCTATTTATGTGGGTGAAACAAAGGATTATCTTTCAAGAACATTTTCAGACATCTTCACACATTTACATTTTTATATAGATAAGGATATATACCATTAAAATGTGCATGGATTTTTTATTTTGGCTTCTTCCATACTCAGTCATTTAGTATCATGGAATCAGAGAAACTGGTTTTATAATGATTTCGCCAGGATCTCAAACATGTTTTTAAAAATCACTTCTTTCAGATAATCCACATCATGAACTTTGGTCTTTCATTTTATTTGTGCATCAATATTTGCTAATCAACTAAATTTTCTAAACTAAGGTATCAATATTTCCAACAGGGATTTGTCTGTTAACACAGGATGCATGACAGATTGAGAGTCAGAACCATGTACATAACATTTATCTTTGGTGAATATTCCATAGATTTATTATTTTCTCAGGTAATTTTTTTTTTTTTTTTTTTTTTTTTTTTTTTTTTTTTACCTATTAGACCATTCTTAACATGCTAACAATTAGAATGAAAAGTGAAAACTTGAATCAATGAACAACTACCAAATCTTGGGAACCATGATAACCCAATTACGAATCTCTGTGAATTGAAAGCATGTATGGAAGGGGTGAGATGGTTGTGGGGATGCAGCTATTAACTATGAAGGTTCTTCTTCTTCTTTTTTTGAGATGGAATCTCACTCTGTTGCCCAGGCTGGAGTGCAGTGATGTGATCTCAGCTCACTACAACCTCTGCCTCCTTGGTTTAAGCAATTCTCCTGTCTCAGCCTCCCGAGTAGTTGGGACTGCCGGTGCATGCCAGCACACCTGGCTAATTTTTGTGTATATATATGTATATATATAGTTTAATAGAGACGGAGTTTCACCATGTTGGCCATGCTGGTCTTGAACTCTTGACCTCAAGTGATATGCTTGCCTTGGCCTCCCAAAGTGTTGGAATTACAGGCATGAGCCACCGCACCCGGCCCCTGAAGATTCTTCTTAAGGGAATGTAATTTCTTTGTAGAAATGAAATATCATGTAATATAAAATTGGCAATGTAATCTGAGTTCTAATATTACAGTTTTGGTTGTTATATTTAATATTTTTAACATGATTATACATCTTTGAATCTAACAAATATGCCTAATTGAAGAACAACTTGTACAATTGACATGGCATCACTTTAATTCTGAAATTCAAGAAATATCTAAGAACATTTGTAAAAATCAGCAGTTATGTTAACAATAACACAAGTAAGAAATCTCTCCTTGGCCCTGCCCTACCTCCTCTGATCCCCATTTCCCTTCATTCTTGCCTTGTTTTCTTATCCTTCTTTTGCTACTTCCTTCCCAACTTTAGCATAAATCTGCTCCTTAGTTGCTTTGTATATTGGGGGAAACTTTTTGCTTTTTTCTGGAAGCAACAAATCCTTCTTAATTTGACAGGGTATTGTCGAGACTGGAAGCAGCAGACAGTATTGTGTACCTGCCTTTATTAATCTGTGTACACATTTTAGAAGTTGCTTGGGTAATATCATGTGGGTTCCCTTTCATTTCCTTTCTTGCCTTGCCTTATCTCACAGTTCCATCCTTTCCCATGAATATCTTCTCCTAACTTAGCAAAGAATATCTCATAAGACACAAACAAACATGAAGGCAAAAGAGAAGAACAATTTTTGGAGTGACCTATTTTAGCCCCTTTTTTTTTTTCATTTCTAATTATAGTTTCTGAGATTCCTCCAGCTCCCAATTTTTAGAATCCATTCATTTCTTTTGTATCCCATATAGCATTTATTGCACAATTTTTAAATAATTACAGACAGTTATTTGGTGTTTCAGTGTGTCAGGCACAGATCTAATGATAACATTTAATCCTCACAATAGCTTTATGGTTACTGCCTTCACTTTCCAGATGAGGAAACTGGGGCTTGGATATGTTAAGTCTTACTCAAGGTCAGTCAGTTAATAAGAGATGGAGCTCAGATTTGTACTAAGTTGCTAAAACAGCTGAATCTCTGCTATTAACTGCTCCTCCTTGACAATGACTTGCCCAAGATGATGCCGCAATCAATAGATTAGACATTGTGTTAGGAGTCTATGGCTTCTCTTATTGGATTAGTTCCTGATATGGTTTGGCTCTGTGCTCCCACCAGAATCTCATGTTGAACTGTAATTCCCAATGTTGGGGGAGGGAGCTGGTAGGAGGTGATTGGATAATGGGGACAGATTTCCGCCTTGCTGTTCTCATGGTAGTGAGTGAGTTCTCATGGTATCTGTTTGTTTAAACGTGTGTAACACCACCCCCTTTGCTTGCTTCCTCCTGCTCCAGCTCTGTGGACGTGCCTCCTTACTCTTCACCTTCTGCCATGATTGTAAACTTCCTGAGGTCTCCCCAGCCATGCTTCCTGTACAGCCTGTGGAACTGTGAGCCAATTAAAACTCTTTTCTTTATAAACTACCCAGTGTTGAGTAGTTCTTTATAGCAATGTGAGAACAGACTAATACAGTCCCCTTTAAAGTTTCTGAATTTGAGGCTTTTAGCATTATCCATTACATAATCAATGGCTTGTTTCTCTTTTTTCCCTCCAAAATGACCAAATTAAGAGTAACTCTGTGGACCTTTGATGCTATCCAAAAATCTCTTTAGAGACTCTTGGTTAGGAAATTGTGCTTATAATCTCTTGGCTTCCCTTCTCTTGGTAGGAAGATAAACTCCTGGGAAACACACTAGGTATGTATTTAATTAAATAAATTACTGCTAAGCATTATAAAATGCAATGCCCAAAAGGATTAATATACTCAGTCATGACCCACCAGATTTATTCAGCTCTAGTCCCTGGTTGAATATTAGGTAGGAAAGGCTCAATAAATCCTGAATGAATGAACCGAGTCAGATTCACTCAAGGAAGCAACTTTGGTGTACTACTAGGTGTTAGAAAGCCTAAATTCATGAATGGGATAAAATGAGGTATGATGGACTGAATACCTAACCACCTACTGTGGAGCTGTGCAGAGAACGAAGGCTCCTGAGCACCTGATGGACAAAACTCACGTCCCATTCCCCCTCCGTCTAAGATGCCTTTGCTCTATTGACTTGGCCTATCATTTTTAGTCTGTCAAGGGAATTGAATCAATGCCAACAACTTCTGCCAAAAAGCAGTAGTGATCTCCAAAATATTTATCAATTAATACAGGCTGTGCCTCAACCAGTCAGAATCGGCACTGGCGGTAAACAACCTGCACAGCTGTACTGGGGCTTACCTGCTCACAATCTGCACTGCTTGTAAACCTTGCAATCTCAAATCTTCCCAGAGGCCCATGGGTTTCTAAGAAGCTCCCTTTCATTGCTATGAAAATATCTAGCCCCTATACACATTATTTTAACCACCCATTTTAGAAAAATTCCTGGGAAATTTGTCAGAATCTGTGTAATCATCATTAATTTAGCAATTCTCAAAGGTAAACCAGAGTTCATCCAGCTGCAGCTTATTCCATTGATCACAATAATCCACCCCACCCAGAACTTTCCTCATGAAAGGAATCTTCTTGGAGTGGCCATCTGGATCGTGTTATCCTAATCAGAGTGTAGAGAGCATACAAGGTGCAGACACTCTTTCCACTGAAGAGTCAGGCTCACTCATTCTTGGATGTGCTTCCCCCTTTCCTTTCACTTCCCTCTTTCTTTCTTTTATCTCCACTGGAGAGGTATTGGATGATTTACTGACATTAAAAAATAAGACTGTAATACATTTTATTTTCTCTGAGTAATGTGCACTTCTGCAAACTGCCACCCCCATTTCTACACATTAGGCATGGGGTAGGGGTGAGGGGTGGCCTAAACTGAAAACAAAACCTTCCAATTTGCAGATAATTGTTTAATGGGCAAAAGCTTCAGCTCATTCTTGGATTTTCCATATTGCAAACCAGTGGCCTCAAATTTAAAGCTTTTCTCTATACTTGATTTCCAGGCCTTTGTATGCACAGATCTATATACTTTCACATGACCATATGAATGAAAAGCTTTCATTATCAATATAGTACAGTAAAAATGAAAGCACAAAGTTACTGGCAAACGTGAACTGACCACTGGGGTATTAAAACATTTCTAACAAAATCTCTAAAGCCGTTGAATTTTGATTTTTTAATTTATAACCTAGATAAGGGATGAAAACTAGCATTTATCAATGGCCAAGTCAGTTAACATATTAAGATATTGTATCCATACTTCTATAGTCCTTCCATAAAAATGAAATAATTAAAAGGCAATTAAATGCAAATATAGTGTCTGTGTTTCAAATTAGCACCCAAAGTAATGAATGAGCATTTGATCTTTGCTCTGTACCAACAGGATGAATCAACAAATGAATCAACAAATTGCAAAACAGGAAATCTAAATTTCCGTCAGTTGAGGAACAGGGGGACAGCTTATTTAGAATAGTGGAATATTTTCCAAACATCAATTTAGAATCAAATAGGCTACAAATTAAGAGAAAAACCAAAGTAGTGGCTTAAAGAAGTAAAAGATTTTCTGAGATGTCAAAAAATCCAGAAGCTGACAGTCAAGGGTTCTTGCAGGTGTCAAGGGAGACATCACGGAACCAGGCTCCCTCAGTTATCTTCTACTGCGTTTAATCTCATGGCCACAAAATAGCTACAGCAACTCCAGCCATCACATTCTCATTCTAGGCAGAAAGAATAGTTTTGGCAAGTGTAAAATGCGAAAGTTTTTTTCTCACAATGTTTTACCATTCTTATTTAAGAATTCTGTGTGTCTCATTGGCCAAAACCATTTTATACGGTCAACCCCTAGCAGCAGGGGAGAATGAAAATTTTATTTTAAATGTTGGTAAAGAGGAGTAAATGAATTTGGAACAGTGGTTGAAAATGAACTAACTCACAATATTTGTCACGTATGCTTCTGACCAACAAATAGACAGTTCTTGATGGATATAACACGTGTTTCCTCAGACCACACAGGTTTTGAAGCAAGAATATGAGTCACAGTAAGTCACCCTGAGTGTTTGTTTCTTTGACTCTTCCCTTTCCTCATGGTCTTCCAGACCTACAGAAACCTTCATCGTGCCTCCTAAATATTTCTGGAAGTCCCCAGAGGATGTCTTTTGAGTACTCATAAACTCAGTTCTGATAGATACTATATGTGCCCGTATTTTCTTTCTGCCTGAACTGGCTTCATATGGTAATCAGAGTGGAGGCATCGATATATCTAAAAGCCACTGTTAACGCTACTGTATTGTTTCCTGTTGCTGCTGTCGTAGGCGAGACTATCCTGTAAAAAAAAGCCACTCTCTGCAGAAGCTGTCTCACTGCACTCAAATCCATAACCCATCTAATGGAAATTAGAGTTACTGAAGTCCTTGTGGTGAAGTCATACTGTAGACGTGGTCTGTATCACCTCTCAGCTTTGAGTTCCATGGGTCATATCTTCTTCCTTTGTGCTCTCCATTCCTAGGAGAATTTGATTGGAAAAGTCCTTTTCATTTCTATTGTGTTCTACTCCATAGAGCTCAAGCAAAATGGCTTAATGCTGGGAAAAGGACCCTACCTGAGATGTGCCATATTCAAATTTACCCTCCCTTCAGTTATTGGGATATTTTCATCAGGCCAACCTCATATGTTTTGCATTTTATTGGTAGATGACTTTTTAAAAATCCTATGGAGTTCTTATGCAAGCTTTGCATAGATACTTGACACCCTCTGATTTATTTAAATCAATGGATAAATTCAGTTTAGGCTGCCAAGCTGGCATTACTAGACCAGAGGTAATATTACTAGACAAAAGGTAATACATGCTAATTTCAGTATATCTGTCTTCATCTTAACCCTATCCACAGCCATCCCCACCTATTCATATTTCAGGTTGTCAGAATTCAAACTGATCTTACTATCCATGTGTCAGGTTGTCAAAATTCAAACTGGTTTTATTATTCAAATTCCAGGTTTTATGCACACTTGCATTTACATACCAGCTCTCCACTTCTTATGTTAAATCAATATATTTATCCTCTTGAAATTATGAGCCTGACATACAGGATATTCACTTACAGAGAATATCATAGTTTACTTTTTTAGACCTGTTTATGCCACTCTACATGGAGAAGAAAATTGATGGGCTAGTTAGATAGAAAACCCTCTTCAAGCCCGTCTAGCGAGGTCTCACTAGGGGATATTTCAATGGGAAAATATTTCTTTGTTACTCCTCCTATGCCCAAACCTGGATTTGAAGTCCCAGAAGGAATTCTGATTGGGGTGGGAAAAAATCTGATAGTGTTGTGGAACCCAAACCAGGAGTTCATATGGAAGAAGAAGGAAGGTAGAAGCCAGAGCACCATGTACCTCATGCCACCCGCAGGATACCGATGAAACAACCTGTGGCGATCAATGCTGGAAATGAATGCCTTAGAGTTAGTGTTAAATGGATGCGTGAGAATCTAAATTGAAGTTAAAAATATGTACGATGAGCAAACTGAATGGAAGTAGAAAAATGGTCGTTATGAACACAGCATTCAAAAGTGCCCCATCTCTATGCGTGAATGGGATTTTCAGCTTTCCGGGAACAAGGGAAGCTACTTGAGAAGAATTTGTGTCTGGAATAACAACAAACGAGATAATACTTTTTCAAAATTACCCTACCAATAAATACTGCTGAACAAACTGTCTAATTTCTGTATGCAGTTACCTCCAGAAACATCGGAGAATCTATGGGAACTGGTATACGATGCCAATATTGAGTTTTGTGAGCACAAGGGTTTTGAGACAACCTCTTAAAGAGCCCTTTCAAAATCAGCAGAGCCTTGAAATAGTGCAAGACATGCTCTAGCCCTTACAATTTGACTTTAGTATTGGATTGTTGGGATCCATTCAATACTGAGTTCCCAAGCCTGGGTTAAAGACTTGGCTAGGTCAAGAGCTACACCTTTGCCCCTTTTCCACCTGAGGTAAATGATTTCCTCCAAGAAATTACTTTCCTTTTTGAGCGAGTAACTTTCTGAAAGGCTGAGAGAAACTGGTACTTTAAAATAGATAATTTGCCTCAGATGGATCATGCTATTTATTTCCAGAAGACAGTTTAATTTTTTTTCCTTCACTCTGATGATTGGGTCAAATCCTTATTAACAAAATGTGTGCTACTGGAAAGGAAAGACACCTTTCTTACTTAACCCATGTGCAGTCATTTATATTTGGCATGCATAAATGTCATGAAGAACAGGGAAAAATATAATTCATGAGCAAAATGCATTTTATGCTACTGTCCCCTTGCCAAATTAAGTATTATAGTTGGAAATTTAGGGTGGAGGCTCACTTTGGAAAAAAAGAATCAGATTGTCTGGGGATTTTGCTTTCATCACCAAAGGGATTTTATGTGTTTGGATGGATCTTCAATTCCTGATTTAGTGGTAGACAATACTCTTACTTCACACAGATCCTGCAGAATTCTAATATGGCTTGGTTGAAATTTCTTCTTTGACTAGAATTTTTTTTCATATTTTTTTTCAACATTCCCTTTGAGGCAGTCAAAATAGGATGGATAAATACATTGTCTACCCTGAAACAAAGTTTGCTTGAACTTACCTAGATGATGATGTCTTCATGAGCTTGCTTTGCCTTTCCAAATCTGTTTTTAAAACATTCATTAATCTCCAGATTTTAAAACATAAAGGAATGTTACAACAGTGCATTTTTCACGTGATGTAAAAACTGCTTGGAATTAATTTGTCATCAGCTTTGCTCTAAGGAAGGTGTCGCTCCAGCCTTAATCATTTAGGAGCTGAACTGATCATTGCTACCTACAACCCTGTTGAAAAGGCCCACTTAGTTCAAAAGTCAAAAGTTAAAAAAAAAAAAAACTTTGTATAATTTTTTTTTTCGCTGGATGTATTACATGGTTAAATTTATGTTTTTTAATTTGGAAAACAAACTTACTTTTAACCACTTTCATTTCCTAACAAGTTTAAAATACACATAGGAGCAGTAGCACTCCTTCACCTGATGCTTCAGCATTCAAGGTACTGAGGTTACTTGCTCACACAATGATGTAAAGTTGATGAGTAATAAAGCCACCTGATTTTTTTTCTCCTGTGTCCCATGATGACAAAATTTGAGACAGGTCAACAAGAAATATTTACTAGATCTAGCGGTTGTTATTATATTTAAATTGATAGTTTCTAATAATGATATTTTATATCTGTCATAAGGAATTTTCTGTGAGAAATATTAGGAATGAAAGTATTTTCTCCACTATTCACATGTGTTCTTCAGATGTTCACAGACTATTTTTCCTTTTATAGGCTCTGTATAAGGATAAAATATGGTGGAAAGTCAACCAATTCATCATTGCTATTTTATGCTGTATAAACTACCCTTCATTTTCACTTACCTTTGTGTTCAAGGTCAAAGCCACCCCCATGAAAACTCCCAAACTACACACCAAAAAAACAAATCAAATGAAAATAAAGCATTGCAAGAACATGAAATTTGTGTTGAAAACATCTGACTGACTATCTATTTTCCCAGGCTATGCTTGGCACTCATTATTCATATAAATTGTGAGAAAGTTTTGGTGTCTGAATGTACCTCTAGCCCCTGTGATGTGCATATGTGATTTTTGCCCAAGTAGTCATCACCACAATCCTGTATAAGAAAACTAAATTTGAATTTGCTGTGAGTCAGCTTCATCTTTTAAATCAAATATGATGATTATACCTGCTTTAATTATCTTAGGTCTTCTTATGAGGATAAGATGAAATTTTTTGAAAAGTACATGTGTGAGGAAAACTTAAAAATACCAACACTTTAGCAAATTTTTATGCTTGGCATGCAAAATCATATCTGATTTGCTTGGCAACAGAATGCGATCATGTTTTTACCATCAGAACTCTCATTGTCATGGGTAATGTAATCCAAATATTTTAGTTCCCAGTGAAAGAGTCAGGAATAAATAAGACAAACACTGCATGCTAATTCTGGCCATGGAGTCTGAATATAACAGGGATTTGAATGAGGAAATCTGGTTCGATGTCAAGCATAATAAAATAAAGACGTGTTTGTTGATGGGCAAAAGGAAGAGATGGGTTGAGAATGTGCTGTGCTCCCTGCTGAGAGAGTCGTTTGACTTTGGACAAAATAATAGTCAGCTTCAGTTTCTCTTTGGATTCATTATTGCTCCTGGACTCTCTCTAATTTGAACCTTGTAGGGGTCATCTGTGCCTCTGTCATCTCAAATACTCTCCACTTCAATGAATCATACTTCACACTGCCAGGATGACCACCCAGAAAGGCCTGTTTATGTAGGACTTGGCTGCTACAGAGTTCATCTTAAGTCCTGAACAGCTGAGTTGGGAGCTCCACAATGGTCTCCTGTTTGTTTCTGGGCAGGGCTGGAGATAAGATCATCTATACAGCCTAACAACCATCTGTAAGTTAATCTGTTGGAATTCTCGTCTTATCCCTGCATATATTGGGCTGTGCTATAGTGGGCATACTTTTTCTAAAATGCTGTCTTGGTCTGAAATAAAGAATATGTCAGGAAAGTCAGTGTCATTTTATATAGAAACAAGGAAGTTGAGATTAAGAGGATGCAGAAATAAGCCATCAGCCGATGTACACCTTGTCTCCTTTCTTCTATTCCTTCAATATGATTGTATAATGTTACCATTTTAACCACTAAAATATTAGAAGACCAAGATGGGCACTTTTGGCTAAATCAATAATAACTGTACTTTGAGACTTGAGCAAAACTGTGGAAGATTTCACAATGGATAAAACAGATGATTAAAATATCCTTTCAATGAAATGCAAGAGCCTTTGGAGATTATGTGGAGCTATGGTGATGTGTGCCTTCATCTTTAACTAGGCTTTTTTTGAGACGGAGTCTCAGCTCTGTCGCCTAGGCTGGAGTACAGTGGCCGGATCTCAGCTCACTGCAAGCCCGCCTCCCGGGTTTATGCCATTCTCCTGCCTCAGCCTCCCGAGTAGCTGGGACTACAGGCCTCACCACCTGCTTTTTTTGTATTTTTTTAGTAGAGACGGGTTTCACCGTGGTTAGCTCAGGATGGCTCATCTCCTGACCTCGTGATCCGCCTGCCCCGGCCTCCCCCAAAGTGCTGGGATTACAGGCTTGAGCCACTCATCCATAGGGCTTTTTTCCAGCTCTATAGAGGTAGAAGTGAACTCGTAGAAATTTGGTAGGAATGGAAATAGTTTCTGTTGCTAAAAATGCAAATTATATCCCTTGGATTATAATCGATAATGTACCTCCACTAAATCTCCCAAGCTTCACAACCAAAAAACCAGACCAAAACGAAAGAAACCGTCGTAAGAACCTGAAATTTGTGTTGAAAGCAACTGACTGATATTGCATTAGGTAGCCAACGTGTCTTGTTATAACTGGTGGCTCTGAAAATTTGCATTTTGAATATATCTAATAAATTAAAACTCTAGCTAGGAAGTTTTAGAAAATGACTACAATATAGTAAATTTATTTGTATGCTGTGAGAAAAGTAGACAAATGAGAAACCCATATAGCTCATGCCTTTTCTGGATTCAGATAGAGATCAGTAAATGTTTTTCAATTATAATCATATGGTTATTTCGAGAGCAAATCTAGAAGGATTGTTTGCAATCACCACTGTAATTCATAAGTAAAGATTTAAATGGAAAATTTTGTGTGTTTTGTGTGGGGGTGTGTCCTCTGAAGAGTTTATGCTACTCACTACAATGTATACTTTGGCTCATCTGATTGTTCCTGGCTCAGGAATATAGACGCTATCATTGTCTTGAGACCCTTGAGCTTACATTCAGCCAGATTTCTTTATCTCCTTCCAATATCAGCCTCAATCTAATTATCTTTCTCTTTCTAAATTTTCCTTGGTGTCCTCTTTTCAGGCTGACTTGCCTGTCCAGAGAAGAGGGTTTTTCTTTATTGTGGTAAAATATACATAATATGAAATTTACCATTTTAACTATTCTTAAGTGACATTAGCTACATTCACCTTGAAGTAGAACCATCACCATCATTCGTCTCCAGATCTTTGTCATCATTCCAAATAGAGACTCTGTATCCATTAAATAATAACACCGTATTCCCTCCTTCTCCGTGGGTTGGGTAACCCCAATTCCACTTTATCTCTATGAATTTTACCTCAAATGTAAAATCAGACAATATTTGACCTTTGTCTCTCTGCCTTATTTCACTTAGCTTAATGTCTTGAGGATGTTGTAGCATATGTCAGAATTTTATTTCTTTCTGTGGCTGAATAATATCCTATATACAACATTTTGTTTATCCATCCAATGATAAATATTTGGGCTGTTTCCACCTTTTGCCTGTTATGAACAATCCTGCTGTGAACATGGATGTACAAATATCTGTTCGAATCTTTGCTTTCAGTTCTTTCTGGAATATATCCAGAAGTGAATTGCTGGATCATATGATAAGTTGATGTTGAAATTTGAAAAGAAATTTTTAAGGAATTGTTTAAGGAAGCACTGAGATTGAAAACAATTTGAAGTAGGAGCAGCCTACGGGTGAATGTGTTATTTAGTGACATTAAAAATTATGTAAATTTACTGTTTTCCTAATGGTTGCACTTCATCCATATTATGTCAGTGCTTGATATGCATCGTTTGACTCTAGGCCAATCCACCACTGCCTTCATTACAGCATTAGAGTCAAAAACCATTGTCTCCCTGGTTTTCACCTCTAACTAACTTCATTTCTGAACGTGCTTTGAAATAATTTTTCCATTCTGAGGGAAAGAAGCCAAAACAAAAAAAGTCCAGCAAAACACACGAAGTTTCCCACATGTGAGGATTTGTTTGCTGCTTTTATCTATCACAACATTCTCTCTAACAATCTCGTTCACAATTGTGAACTACTCAGGGTTCTCCAGAGAAACAGAATCAATAGGGTGAGTATGTGTGTGTGGGGAGAGAGAGACAGAGACAGAGACACACACACAGAGAGAGAGAGAGGGAGAGAGAGAGAGAGAGAGAGAGAGAGAGAAAGCGGGAGATAAATTTATCTTAAGGATTAGTTCACATATTTGTGGGGCTGGCAAGTCCCATATTTGCAGGATAGGACATCAGGTTGGAGACCCAAGGGGAAGTTGATGTTGCATTTGAGTCCAGAGGCAGTCTACAGGCAGAAATCCCTCTTCCTCAGGGAGGTTAAGTCTTTTACTTAAGACCCTCAACTAATCGGATGAGGCCCACCCATGTAATGGAGGATAATCTGCTTTACTTAAAGTCTGATTTAAATGTTAATCTCATCTAAAGAATACCTTCACAGCAACATCCACAGTGAGTTTGACCAAATATCTTGGTACTATGGTGTAGCCAAGTTTCACATAAAATTAACCATCACAATAATGCACTTCTTAAAAAAAAAAAAGTGGAGGGGTGTTGTACAAAGCTTAAATTTTGTAACCTCATTTGGTTTGGGTTATTATTGGCTAACTTCTCATTTATCTTAGTTGTTAAGCAGATTTCAGTCTACTCATAAATTATTTTTGTGTGTTTCCAATTTTTTTTAGCATAAATTTTGCCTTGACAGTTGGATTACATTTTCCTTAAGCTTGGGTCAAGATTTATTTGGTAATATCCTACCTATTACCAATACCATCTATCATAGCACTCAGAGGGAAGTCAGTGTTTACCAATCACCAAGTAAATACTTCGGCAGTATCTGAAGCCTCAATTTAGAGCTAACTTCCTTCCTGGCATCACCAGCACCGTCCTTTGTAGCCGTCAGGTTTTTATGGAATCTTTATTACTTATAGTTATCTCCATTTTGTCTGAAGTCCAAAATGTTTTAATGGGTCATTCCTTTACCTTTTTTTCCCATAATTTCCCTGAACTAAAACTCTGTCCTAAGCTTCCTTCTACCTCTAAGATTTTGTTCCAATTTCTGCCATACTTGGAGGAATGCCATTCTCAGCCTATCCCAATCCCACCCATTGTTTAGATCATAGCTTAAATTCCTTTTCCTGCACAGATTTCTCAAGCATCCTGGTCTACAGTACTCTGTGTTTAATCTATTGCCTGTTTTATCTGTAACTCGTCATGTTGTTAGGAAAGCATGTAATGCCACATCTTGTTGTTCAGTAATTTTATATGGGAAGTTGACTTCCCAAAGGTAAATGTAAATGTACAGACATACACTCTTTTATTTGTCTCACCTTTCCCTCAAAAGTAAATCAAAAGCTCCATATAGGCCAAGTACAGTGGCTTACAACTGTAATCCCAGCACTTTGGGAGGCTGAGATTGGGGGATAGCCTGAGTCTAGAATTCAAGACCAACCTGGACAAAATGGTGAAACCCCATCTCTACAAAAAAAAAAAAAAAAAAAAAAAGTCAGGCGTGTGTGCACCTGTAGTCCCAGCTACTTGGGAGGCCGAGGCAGGAGGATAGTTTGAGCCTGAAAGGTTGAGGATGCAGTGAGCTGAAATCATGCCAAAGCATGCCAGTCTTGGCAGCAGAGTGAGACCCTGTCAAGACAAAAAACAAACAAATAAACAAAACAAAACAAAACAAAAAGCCCTTTCTAGAGAGATAATGAGTAAACATTTTAAAAAAGTGAATTAATGAAAATATACTGGGATCTTGTTCAGTATAAGGTCTGTCCCATGTGTTTCTGAACTTTACCTTGAGTTTGTAGTCAATGTATACGTGTTAGGTAAGTGTTTTTGACTTTATGTTTATGTGTGACTTGGAAACAATATTACCTCATTTGAATTACTGGCATATGAATGATGTCAAAACCTTATCTTTTGAGCATTTTTTCTACTTAAATTCAGAGCTGTTTCATCTGAACACTGTGTTTACCAAGCTGAAAAGTCTCATGTTCTCTTGGATAATCTCCAGCCAGAGTTATCTATAAATGATACTTTAGGGACTTTCTTTACAAACTGAATTTGTTTTTCTTTGCACAATGCAAATAAATAAAACCATAAATTAAAGTACACGAAAAAACATTTGAGCCAGTTATTTCTTCAGCTAGCTCACATGCAGCTGTTAAAATCTGTATCGACCATTAGTTTCTGTTCACAGTCCCATTATTAATATTTTGTAGAACTTTTCTTTAGCCATTTCTCATTTTCAAGCTGGTCTCCTGTTACTGAGAGTACATTGCAGCGTTTGCCATTTTGTTTGGGATTGGGACCGTGATACAGTACTTCAACATTGCTTTCATTTCCCAGTATGTCAAACAACATATAAATGTCAAGTATTTTTAGTCTCTGCATCATCATCGTTAACAGGATACCAGACTCCCAACGTGCATTCCATCTCCAGCGTACAAAATCACCGTGAGTCATTTCACTAGGGGATAAAAGAGCTTTCCACCCAAATGCTGTTACAATTTTCATACCTCAAATGATATGTTAGAGTCTTAAAGCATTTGTAGTCATAGCAACTGGTTTTTAAATTTTGCATATAATCATTTTAATGATTAGGTATTTGATCTAAAATATAAGGAAAAGTTAATACATGTATGAAAGATAAATAGGCAGGCTTTTAAAATTACTGAAACCTCTACATTTTCTAGGAAAGAATTTAGTATTGTTTGATGAAGTGAAAACATTCAAGCTGTCAGTGGGACAGTTCCCACTTAGCTCCACTAGAGGTCTCAATTGATATTGTGTGTGTGTGTGTGTGTGTGTGTGTGTGTGTGTGAGTGTGTGAGAGAGAGTATATATTTGTGTGTGTGTATATATGTGTGTGTATTGTGTATATCTATGTTTCTGTGTATATATACATACATATGTATATATGTACATCCATAAATGTGTATGTACATACATATGTATATCTGTGTATGTGTGTATATATGTGTATATGTGTGTGTAGATACATACCTATACACACACAAATATATATATATACACACAAATATATTTTTTAAGAGAAAGCTAAAATATTGCACTGCTCTTGTGGATGATCTGATAGCAATATTGCCAAAAGGAACAACCACCATAGGAATAATACATTTTAAAAATCATTATAAATCAAAACAAGCTCTAGTACCTTTCTTTTTCCAAGGTTTAAAACTTTATTGTACATTTCCCTTTAAAACAAGTACCATATTTAAAAACACCTTTTAAAAACTCCCAATACTTTTTATACACACAAACAAATATAAATAGCAAATGTTTCTTTATATAAAAAAAAAAATGGGAAATTTATTCGGGGTCATTTGTTGTGAACTTTTTTTAAACCACCTATAAGCTTGCTCTGTATTATAGCCATAATTTTATATATGTGTAATAAAATAACATAATAAAAATTATATGGTCATAATTGTTATTTTTAGGAACTCTGACTTTCCATCATTAAACTTATTGATCAAAAGTGTATGCTAGGCCGGGCGCGGTGGCTCAAGCCTGTAATCCCAGCACTTTGGGAGGCCGAGACGGGCTGATCACGAGGTCAGAGATCGAGACCATCCTGGCTAACACGGTGAAAACCCCGCCTCTACTAAAAATACAAAAACTAGCCGGGCCAGGTGGCGGCTTCGCAGTCCCAGCTACTCGAGGCTGAGGTGGAGAATGGCTGGAACCCGAGGCGGAGCTTGCAGTGAGCTGAGATCCGCCACAGCACTTCCAGCCTGGGCGCGACAGAGCAAGACTCCGCCTCAAAAAAAAAAAAAAAAAAAAAAAAACAAAAAAAAAAAACAAAAGTGTATGCTACTTATTTTCTAATTTATTCTGAAATGTGAACCAAGGAAAGGGGAACATGAAATTTTTGCTTCAAGGGCCTAGACAGTATAAGTAGTGTTTAGAACCTTAGTCATCTAGGATAGCCATCACCCCATCAAACAACTCTTATTAATTATAATAAAAAAATTTCTCCAAAAGCATTTTCATGAAGTTGGGAATTAGTTACATTTAATAGAAATATATATACATGAATATATATATTTTTATATAGTTTCTATTTTTAATATAAAATAGAAAAAATATAAAATTATATTTTAATAATTTTATTTAATGTTATGATAAAATATAATTATATACTAAATAATTATAAAATTAATTATAAAATTATATAATTATAAATTAATATATAATATATATAAATTTATATATAAATATATAAATTAATTATAAAATTATAATAATTATATAATTAATAATGTGTTATATAATAATATAGTAATACAAAATTATATAATTTTGTATTATATAATATATAATTACATGATTATGTATTCTATATTGTATAATTATATGTCAAAATTAAATTATATAAATTTATTTTATTGTGTATTACTATATATACTCACTATAACATATAAATAACATAATACATATTTTTAATATATAGTAATATAATATATAAATATATTTATATATACATTATAAATAACATATATATTTATATATAAATGTATTGTTATATATTATAAATGATATATCATTATATACTTATATTTAAGTGCATATAAGTATATATAATTCTATATAAAATACTACATATTATTGTATATATTATGTAATAGATATATGTATTATATATAAAATAGGGAAAATATATACATTATAAATAATTGTATATTTATATAAAATAGATATTTATGTCTATTATATATACTATTTTACATGTAAAATATGTTTATATGTATCTATATTTTTTTCCTCTTAATTCAATACTTTAGGAAAACAGATATTTTTTACTTTATGATGGAATGTACCACTCACATTACTTGTTGCTTGTTACTTTTGGAATACTGTCCAGGACATAATTAACCCTAGCTTGCCTAAGCTTTTGTTGCAGCTGATAAACTTGTCAGCTTCTAGAAGCTTCCGAAGGCCAACTGAACTCAGATTCATTCTTTTTACCAAGATACCTTCTAAAGTAACTTGAGTCGTGTGTCCCTAAATCAGAGCAGGGTTGAGAGCAGTGAATCATCCAGAAGACGACTATAGTCAGCCATGTGCTCCAGATATTAATATCTCAGTAACATGTTTATTTACCCCGTGTGCCAGAAGTTTTATATGTAATATCTCATTCAGTTTAGAGTAATCTTTTAAGGTAGCTCCTCATTTTTATAAAAGATGAACCGGAAATGCAAAAAGGTAATTTGCCAGTTCCCAGAGAAATTTATAAGTACAGACATGTCAACTTCAGTAGCAGCAAGGGCATAAATTTCCCTCCACAGCTACTTGAGCCATGGTAACTAGTAAATGTTTAAGCCATGGTTGTTCTTTGCAGAAAGCCCAGATGTTTGTCAATGAGTAAAACTTTTATTGAGTTTCTACTATGTCTAGACTACAATTCTAGGAGCTCGACAGGAGGGAGAGCTATAAAAGAAAAAGATGTGGCTTTATTATTAAGAATCATAAAACCCACTTATAGAGACACAGCACAAGAGTATAAAATCTGGGTGAACACTTTTATAGGGAATGTGTGTCTGCTGGAGGCCTTAGCACATGAAAATGATAGAGTTCAAAGTGCAAGCCTTCAAGTGATTCTGTGCTAAATAAAGGCAATTTAAATCAAATATATTTCTTTTTTTAGTAAACAATTAAAATGACAGTATAATGGGGGGAATTTGAAAAAAAAATAATGTTTTAAAGGAAATTGCCTTGGCTATCATGGTGTGATATCCACCTTTGTGTGCATCTCTGTAACTTAAAGTCCGATACCAGGATATAATGAATTACACATGGCTTTTGGCTTGTGTAATTTGTGTTATTTGGCCATAAAATTAAAATAACTCAATTATCTTACCTTGTTGAAGAAATAACAGACCTAGAAATATTAAATGACTTGCTCAAGGTCATATACTTGGTTTATAAAAGATCCCGGACTTCAAACTTAAAGACTGTAAGCAGAAAGGATTGAAGAAATGTTTGCCCATTCATTTTTAATGTGCTAAAGTATAGCATGAAAGCATAGCAAGGGCTTCATGCTGGGAAACTGAAATGGCAGACAGAGCAAACAAAGACTCATTGTCTCATTATGAGCTAAGATTTTGAGGAGATTGTGGGTTTACTATGAAGAGCTTAAGGAGCACTAGTTGGGGAGGGGAGAAGTATGACTTTATGCATAGATTTAAGGGACTCTGGGCTTTTTGGGGCTTTATTCAGATATACAATAGTTATCATAAACTATAATTATTATAAGTTACACCCGTTTCCTCCTAGCACAGATACAGTGATATGCGTGTATGTTACGCATTCTCTCAGTACACTCTCTCTGCCTGTATAGTTATATTCATTTAGTAGAACCAAAAATGCATCTTATGGCAAATTTTAATTTCAAGTTGAAATACACCAGTCAGTATGGAGAGTGTTGTCCAGAAATGCAAATGGTTCTTTGAAGGAAAGTACAATCAAACATGGCAGAGAGAGTCTTATGTAACAAATAACAGGGCTGATGCCAAAGTTCTTTGCCAACAGAACAAAGTATGTACACCATTAAGCACTTTGCTGTCTTCATATGATAATCTAAACCGTTACATAAATATCTACCACTGTGTTAGGATTAGGAGTGCTTACTATATATGAGATACTAGTTTAAACACTTTGCATGTATTATGAGTGGGATAATTGTACCAACTGAAAGAAGTACATTACTGTTTTCATCATTCCCATTTTATAGATGGAAAATCAAGGTAAGGCAAATTAAGAGTAAGGCAAGGAAATGGAAGAGCTGGGATTCGAATCCAAGCAGCCTGATTCGAATTATCCGTGTTCAGTAGCTATGTCAACAACATTTCAATATGACTGAATCTTTTTCAAGAGAGAAACCAAAACCCACATTCGAAAGCACTCTGTCCCTTTTAAGGCTGTCATTTCGGAAGTACATACACCTTTCCTAAGAAGGCTGTCATACCTTAAATATTTCTGAAATGGATACCTTGGAATTAACGTCAGAGCCTGCAGCTCATTCTTCGACTATCTCCTGTGGTGGCAAATCTCTCTTTGAAGGAGGATTTTGTTTCAGATGCCACCAAAGTCCCTTGCAGCCAAATACCATGACTAAGGTGGGTCTCTAATCTGGGTGATGCCATTTTTGGTCAAAAAAGTGAAACACGCCTAGGAGGCAATGGGACAGATTGTTTCTCTAAATTGGCTCTGAGGACAGTTCCAAGGAGGAGTTCCAGAGCCATTGGAGCAACTGCCTGCTCTGGGTTCATGACTTGCAGTCCAAAGTGATTCGACTTGGGGTGAGGGGGTGGTCAATTTAGATATTCAAATCTGGACATGTTTCTCTTCAAAGGTCATATTCCTTGCCTCTGTAACTTGGATTTAATTTTTAAAAATTTATAAATCCAAATAGTCAATAATTTCTGTAGATAACTTTTTGGAAAATTAAGTTGACCTACCTAGTTGAGTGAACAGGGATGAAGCTAGCAAAACAGGAGGCATCCATCTGTGTCTTTACTTTTTGCTCCCTGCTGGGAGGGTTTCCCGTCTACCCAGCATTACCTGGTGGTATTACCTACACATGCCACTCATCAGTATGTGTGGCTGAGCAAGAATGGATCACATGCACCAGACATTTTTGTCCCTATTATTTCTTCTCCAATATCTGGAACACATCTCCTGCCTATTTTCATTACTTTCAACTCGAAGTATCATATGTCCCTACTACTTCCTTGACCCCTTGACCTGAAGTGATCCCTTGCTTCTGTATTCCTGAGCTCATGTTATTCATGCAATTCATTGGACTCACTTTCTTGTATTGTTAATTATTTTTTCTTTTGTATGCATTTTATTCTCCAGCTATACTATAAGACTAAAGGCAAGAATGTTTTTTTCTACCCATTTTATCTTCCTTTCTTTCCATCCTCTTTCCTTTCTCTCTTCCTTCCTTTCTGCATCCTTCCTTTCTCTTCTTTTTTTTTTTTTTTTTCCTATGGGCTCTTATTCAGGCCTTAGGACAGTTCCCTATACAAACTAGTAGCCCAGTGATATTTACTGATTCTTACTCATTCTTGTCATATCAATGGAATGAATAATCTAATTCCCCACTCTGCATATTTATCTTTCTTATTATAATTTTCTTAAGAAAATGTTGTTTTCCTTCCTTTGCTTCTTCCTTTCTTTTTTTCTTGACAGATACTACTTGAAGGGTTGTATTTCAAAAAAAGGCAGCCTTAGCTAAACATCTTTTTTTATTTGTTCAAAGTGATAGAGGGCAAGTATACTGCTAAAATTGATTCTATCTTCTTTGCAAGGGATGTTTTGGTTAAAGATATGCTATTAAAGTATAATCGATTCCTCTTGCTACATAAAACCTTTGGGGTCTACAATTTGATTCTTCAGAAGTCTTTGTCAAAATATTGCTTAAAAGTAAGCATTTGTTTTACCAGTATTCATTTCTTATATTTTGGGAGTTCAAAATATAATTAAGTGTAATATCCAGCAATCTAAAGCAACTTTACTTTTATTGATGCTCCATAATCAACAAACATTCACATTTATTCACATTTTAGATTGTACCTTTTTGTGTGTGGTTATTGATAAAGTCAGGTCTGATAAAAAGAACTAATGATATGGTCCCACAGTTTGTGGGTAGGAAAATTGCTCAGAAAAGTGTTCAGTTCTCTAATTTTGCACTGTTAATAATGCCTTCTTTTTCACTTGTAAAATGATGCTCTTTCCTTTCTCCCAGTCATGCTAAGAACTGCATTTTACTGCTTCAAACGTGCCTGCAATTTCTAGGAGAGTCCCAAGTGAGGTTTCTTAGAAATGTTTACAAATGTAGAGGATCAAAAGCTTTTCTAAGTATTTAGCTCTGTTTACATTTTAATCTTTTAAATGGCTCACATGCATATGGATGTTAAAAAAAAGGAAAAACAACACTATGATGACCTTAGGTGGATAACCCATGTCCTTTGTTTTAAGAAAAGAAAAGAAACTAGAGAGCAAAGATAAATAGGATATTCTGCATTTTGTTAGCAATCTCGTACAGTTGTATGTTACATTTGAAGGCCAAATTTAAGTTATGCTGAAGGTCTATAAGAGAATATTCTGTTATCACTACTGTCAAAGGAAGTCATTGGGGCATTTTAATTAGAAAACCACAAGGTTTAACTAATATCTAACTTCTAAAAGAAATTGACTTTGTATTATAGAGCATATTCCAGAGTATCCTGTAGTTTGATAACTAGATATCATCATCTATGTGGGTCTTTAAGAGCAAACGATCCTGTCCATAGGCTTGGGTTAGCCTTTGAGAATATGTATCCTTATTGTTTCAAATGAAGGTCTCCAGCCAACTTCCATTTATTTGGAATTAGTTTATCAAACCAAAAGATGATATACACCCCTGCTTTTCTTTTCTTTCCCCTGAAGTATCCTTTGGAATTAGGTTAGTTTTTATTATTACCTCTGGCATACTCTGGGAAGAGAGAGATAAAGCCAAGCCTGTTGATTCTACTCCTGTTAATAACTTTGGTGAAACCACTGAAGGTGAAATGTTCTGGAACATTCAGAACTGAATAAAACAACTTGAAATTAATGAAAAGCCAGAGCAATATTGTAATGCCAGCATAGCCAGAAGTCGGTCAGCATTTGTGTTCTTTATTTGGAGAATTTCTCTGTTTTTATGCAAGATACAGCAGGGGTCTGATAAATTCTTAGCCCACTTTAAAGAAAAAAATGAAGAAACTGTGCACATAACTAATCTAATACATATGGTGAAGAGCTTCAGATAGAAACCAAATATCTTTGAGATTTACCTATTTCCTTAATCTTTCAGCTGAGCTCCCTCATCTACCAATTCAAGGTTGCCAAATGATATGGTCTGGCTGTGTCCCCACCCAAATCTCATCTTGAATTGTAGTTCCCATAATCGCCATGTGTTGTGGGAGGGCCCTAGTGGGAAGTGATTGGATCATAGAGGCAGTTTCCTCCATGCTGTTCTCATGATAGTGAGTGAGTTCTCATGCGATCTGATGGTTTTATAAGTGTCTGGCATTTCCCCTGCTGGCACTCATTCTTTCTCCTGCCACCCTGTGAAGAGGTGCCTTCCACAATGATTGTAAGTTTCTTGAGGCCTCCCCAGCCATGCTGAATTGTGAGTCAATTAAACCTCTCTTCTTTATAAATTACCCAGTCTTGGGTATTTTTGTCATAGCAGCATGAGAATGAACTAATATACCAAGTATGACCTCTTCCTGCTTTACCAATGGACTCTGCTTCCTTCAACTTTGGGAGCTGAGAATCTCTCTGATGGTCTACATATTAATTCCCTTCTCTTCACTCAGCATTTCTTTCCTCAAAAAAAAACTTCCCTTGATATATGCTTCAGGTAGTCATAATACATTTATCTTTTGTCCTTAAGATTAAATCCTGAGTACATGCAAGCAAAAAGTGGTTTTTCTTTTTCATTCTCTATGTAATTTTCTTCCTCTTGGTGGAAAATTGGAGTTCCAGGAGACTGTAATATAAAATATTGAATTTTTTGTATCCTATGATAATATTTAAATAATACCTCTGTAGGAAAAGTGATAAATTCACAACCCATTACAACAGAGAATCCGTTTAATTGACCTATATTTTACACTGCTGCAGAGCATAAATATGCCTTCCTTCCTTCCTTCCTGCCTGCCTGCCTGCCTTCCTTCCTTCCTGCCTTCCTGCCTGCCTGCCTGCCTGCCTTCCTTCCTTCCTGCCTTCCTGCCTGCCTGCCTGCCTGCCTTCCTTCCTTCCTTCCTTCCTTCCTTCCTTCCTTCCTTCCTGCCTTCCTGCCTTCCTGCCTTCCTTCCTTCCTTCCTTCTTTCATTCCTGTTTCTTACTTTAGTTACCACATAATGATTTCCTCCTGCACTCTGTACTGAACCCTGTTTTAGAGAGTGTTTCTGTATTTTTAAGTGTGAGTACTTTGAATGCATTTATACTCCTCAAAAAAAGCAAGAGTAGAAAAGAACACTAATATATGTCATATTTTAAATTGCTTCAAATACTGACATTGATTTGTAAATTAGACAAAAGAAACATAACTTCTCCTCAGTTTATTTTTAACCTTTTATTGTAGGAAAAAAGTCTCATTATACAAAAGTAGACAAAGAAGTATGAGTCTCTATCACTCGGCTTTAACAATTATTATCATTTTGCTCATCTGGTTTCGTCTATCTTCATATTTTCTGTTTTTGCTTAAAAAATTTAAAGAAAATTCCAGACGTATTATGTTACTTCAGTATCAGCTTTAGTTTTTGAAACAAGATACAATTTAGAAATATCTACCCTAATTTTGAGAGGATAGGATCTTTCCATTGATGTGTTTTGGTTCAAGGTAATAAACACCACTGCATTAATAGGCCAGTGTGCCATTTTAATATGTTATATGATGTCAGTACTTATTGGATATTCTTTTTTCTGCTGCTAAGGGAAAAACTTCCTCTGCCCCACTGACAGTTTCGGTATTAGTCCATCCTCACGTTGCTCTCAAGAACTACCTGACTCTGGGTAATTTATGAAGAAAAGTGGTTTAATTGACTCACAATTCCACAGGCTGCATAGGAAGCACCGTTAGGGAAGCCTCAGGAAACTTACAATCCTGGTGGAAGGTGGAGGGAAAGCTGGCCTGTCCTATGTGGCTGGAGCAGGTGGAAGAGAGAGCGAAAGGAGAGGTGCTACAGACTTTTAAACAACCAGATGTTATGAGAACTCTTACCACGAGACAGCACTAGAGCAGTGGTGTTAAACCATTAGAAATCAACCGCATTGGCTGGGCGCGGTGGCTCACGCCTGGAATACCAGCACTTTGGGAGGCCCAGGAGGGCAGATCACAAGGTCAGGAGATCGAGACCACCCTGGCTAACCAACCAACCAACCAACCAACCAACAAACAAAAAATTAGCCGGGCGTGGTGGCGGGCGCCTGTAGTCTCGGCTACTTGGGAGGCTGAGGCAGGAGAATCGCATGATCCCGGGAGGCGGAGCTTGCAGTGAGCCAAGATCGTGCCACTGCGCTCCAGCCTGGGCAACAGAGCGAGATGCCCTCTCAAAAAGAAAAGAAAAGAAAAAGAAACGACCCCCATCATCCAATCACCTCCCACCAGACCCCACCTCCAACACCGGAGGATTACAATTCAACAAGATTGTTGAGTGGGAACACAGAGTCAAACCATACCAGTTTCCAGAAGAAAAACGAAGAGAGTTGAAAAGGATAATTGAAGAGATTTTGAAAGTTATTTCTACAAAACTTCTGTCATAAAGAGGACTATCATCATCTCACCTTGACTTTACTCTTTATTTGTATGCCTACAATAAAAATCATAGTTTATTCTTTCACCCTTAGCTTTTGGAGGATTCTTTGGTTCCACAGATAATCATGAATACTTAGGACTATTGTTGTGGGGCTTGAGCCCAGCCTTTTCCTCGATTCTCATGTTTGGCTACTGGTGCCCCCTACATTGCTTCAGAACGGAAGGACTTAACGTGAAAGGACTTAATATCACATGTGACACACAAAGGAATACTCAGTTTATGTGGATTTGATGCCTACTAGGGATCCATGAGTTTGATTCTCCCAGATCTCCCCTAGTTGTAGGGTATACTTAAAAAAAAATTAAACTCTTACTAACACAAAATTCTTAGCGTTTTCCCATTCATTCATCTTCTTCAGTGAACAGGGACAGAGAGATGGAAAAATACAAAATTGTGGGAAACCCAAATAGGTTTGAATTTGAAATTAAATTTTTGTACTTTTAGTTAGATATAGTATACATCTCTTTGTAAAATAATTTATATACTGAAGTTAAGATATGAAATCTCTTAGTAAGCAACTGACCAATTCATCTATCTTGAAATTATTTACCTTCATGCTTGGAAAAGCCATCCTCACCTAAATACCAATATAACTAACTTTCTTTTATTATATCATATTACAAAAATGCTTCAGCTTTTTGAAAACTACCTGTTTTGGGAACAATTTAAATAACAACAGAAACTATTTACAGTATCTTTAAACCACTGGTGAGAAAGTCTTCACGCTTAAGGAAAACCACACTAATTAGGGTTTTCCCACCTTTTAAAAAACCACATTTTTTGATGATTATAAAAATGATATAGTGTGGTTTTTTTGAAGAAAACATGGAAAATTCATAAAGTTACAAAGAAGAAAACAAAAATAGCCAGTTAGGTTACTTTTGTATCTATGTATTGTTGTGTGTGTGTGTGTGTGTACACAACTTGGCAGCACAATACGGCTTAATACTTAAGAGTATAGAAGGCGTATGCTCTTGAGGTTGGGTTCTTGTCTTGGTCCATTTACTGTTGCTATAACAGAATATGTGAGCCTGGGCAGTTTATAAAGAAAAGTTTATTTGGCTTGCAGTTCTGCAAGCTGTACAAGAGTAGGGCATTGGCATTCACTTGGCTTCTGGGGAGGGCTTTCATGCTGCATCAAAATATGACATAGAAGGTCTAAGCAGAAGTGGGCAAGTGTGAAGGGAAACCAAAGCCGGGGATGAGGGATGTCTGTCCTAGCTTTACAGCAACCCACTCTGGAGGGAACTAATCCATTCCCAAGAGAACAAATGCCATCCCTACAGAGTGAGAACTCATTCACTGTGGTTAGATTGCACCCAGACATTCGAGAGGGTTCTGGCTCCCTGATCCAAACACCCTCCACTAGGCCCTACCTCCCACCACGGCCACATCGGGGATTAAATTTTAACATGAGATTTGGTGTGGACAAACAAACCACATCCAAACCACAGTGGCACCTGAGTTTGAACCCATGCTCTACCTCTTGCTAACTGCCCTACCTAGACCAAGCAGTTCAACCTCCCTTTGCCTCTGTTTCCTTATCTATAAGATGGAAATTATAATAATGTAGCTTTTTTAGGATTAAATGAGTTAATTTACATAAAACACATTGTAAATTTCAAAGAATGTTGATTATCAGACTGGCATGGTGACTCACACCTGTAATCCCAGCACTTCGGGAGACCGAGGCTGGCAGATCACTTGAGGTCAGGAGTTCAAGACCAGACTGGTCAACATGGTGAAACCCCATCTCTACTAAAAATAGAAAAATGAACTGGGTGTGGTGGCGCACGCCTGTAATCCCAGCTACTCCCAGGAGAATCACTGGAACCCTGGAGGCAGAGGTTGGAGTGAGCCGAGATTGCATCACTGCACTCCAGCCTGGGTGATACAACGAGACTCCATCTCAATTTAAAAAAAAAAAAAAAAAGGTGATTACCATTATTACTATCTGAGATTCAACTTTTCTTATGTCAATAAATACAGTGTACCTCTTTGCTGGCTACATTCAGAGTTATGTAACATTCATATATAAATCTTTGTGAAACCTTCAGATTATTTATTTAGCACAGATTCCTAGGAGTAGAAATATCTATATCCAATAATTTGAGATTTTTGAGGGTTATTTATTAAATAAAAATCATATCTCACAGGCATAGTTTTAGGAGTTTGGGGAATGGTGAGCAAAATAGACCCAGAGTTAGAAAAGGATATGGTTTCTATGAAAAGTGACAAGGGAGAATGTACAGAGTACTTTGAGAGTGCAATCTAGCCTGGGGGGGATTTAAGATAAAGTGACATTGACTTTAAGATCTAAAGAATGATTAAGGATTAATTAAATGGCCATTTGGAAGCAGGAGGTGAAATCAATGGCCAGCAAGAAGGTCCTGAAACAAGTTTGGGAGAAACTTCAAAGGAAGCCAGAGGGGAGGAAGAGAGCTTCTAGATGAAGAGGAACAGTTGGGCCAGATCCTACAAGTCTGGTAATCTGTCTGCAGATTTTGGTTTTATCCTCTACATAGTCAGAGAAGGGTTTGAACAAAAGAATGACATCCATTCTTAAGGTGATGGTTACACTAAAAGCCCAGACTTCACCACTATGCAATATATGCATGTAACAAAACTGCACCAATACCCCTTATATTTATAATTTTTTTAAAAAATGACATTCATTTGTATTATCACAAATGAAACAAAGAACACTCTGGTTGTATGTATTGGAGGGAGCACTGTAAAGGAATGCGGCCTTCCCCTTAAGAGGCAGACAGAGAAGCCTAGTGGTGGGAGAGACGGCAGCTGGGACTAGGGTGCTGGTGATGAGGAGGCAGAGGCATGGAGATGGTGAAAAGACTTTGATGCAGTAGCACAACCTGCCGATGGGCCACGTGTGGAATAGGAGTGGGGAGAAGCTCCCTGCTTCTGCAGCATACTGAGAAGAGAAGTATGGAGGTAGCAGATCTGTTAAGCTGGAACTACAGGTTGAATTTAACTTTAAATATACGAATTTTGAGGTTGAAAATCATGATCACAACTTCAAGAAAGAGTATTATGATTTACATCTCACCAGAAGGATTTGAGGAGGCTTTCATACAATCATATCAATTTTTAATATTATTGTAATTTTTACTAACATTATTTTTAAACTTTGCCTATTTGGAACCTGAATTTTAATCTTGTTTAAAAACATGCACTCTGATTTCTAATAGTCTGAGTATTTTTTCTGAACTTTATGTACATGTTGATTTTTTTTTCAATTGTCTGTTCAGGTCCTTTGACAATGTCTTGAGTACTTATTTTTATCTATTTGTATGAATTTTTTCTATGTAACAGATCACAACCCCATACCTTTTGTATTTAATGAAATACTTTTTTCATATTTTTAAAAGAATTATCTTGAAACATGGAGGTATAGAGCTTTTAAGCCAATCAAATCATTCCATTTATCTGCGTGTGTGTATTGTGTATATATGTGTGTGTGTTTGTGTCTTGGCTGTGTAATCACATTCATTGTTTCTGTGTTCACATATACTCTCCCATCTAGGGAGCAGCCAAATATATCCTTATATTTACTAATACTTCTTAAGGTTTTTGTGATGGTGGACTTTCTGTGTCAACTTGACTTGGCCCTGGAGTACCTAGATATTATTCTGGGTGTTTCTGTCAGGGTGCATTTGCATGAGAATAACTTTTGAATTGGTAGACTGAGTAAAGAGGCTTGGCTTCCCCAGTATGGATGGGTCTCATCTGATTTGTTGAGGATCTGAATAGAACACAAAAACTGAGTAAGGGAGAGTTTTCTCTCTCTGCCCAATTTCTTTTGAGCTGGGACATGGATCTTCTTTTGGCATCAGACTTAGACAGAACTATACCATCAGCTCTTCTTCTTTTTGTTTTTTAAGAGATTGCTTCTTGTGACTACCATTCACAGATAGCCATAGATCAGACTATGGATAGATAGATTAGACTAGATCTAGATAGAGATAGATAGATAGATAGATAGATAGATAGATAGATAGATAGATAGATAGATCGATCTAGATATAGGGAGATAGATAGACAGAGATTTACTATAAGATTCATTTACTATACGACAGATATATTCCCACTCAAACAAAAACAAACAAACAAATAACCCAGAAGAACAATACAAATCTTTGGAGTCATCCAGAATGGTTTTTTCTTTTCCTTTCATATCACGTTCATCTGCAAATATCATTGTCTTGAGCTGTAGAATTTGACCTCTTTTATAACTTCTATAGCTACATAGATAGGCAGAGAGACACAGATAGATCTATACAGAGAGATAGATTGGTATCTATATAAATTGATAATTACAGGTATATTATAGGTATAGATATCGTATTGGTTCTGTTTCTTTGGAGAACCTTGACTATCACAGTTTTCATTTAAATGTTTTTAACTATTTATGTATCTAGAATTTAAGCTGATGAATAGTCCAAAAGAAGCCTCTGAATTTATTTATTTTTTCCAAACATTTTTCAGGGCTATGTTTTGAATGGTTCTTTTCTGCTCACAGATTTATGCTTCTAACTATCATCTAGTAATAATTTGTGGTTAAGGTTACTAAGATTTGTTTCTGAGCTATTTTTTTATCCATTGATATGTTTATCAATAATTCTACAACTACCATTTTGTTTTCTAATCATAAGATTAGGGTGAATTTACAAATCAAGTTAAACAAGTCTCTTGTATTATACCATGTTTTTCAGTTTTGTTTCTCTCTGTTTTTCATTACCAAATTTATTTCTTCAGATGAACTTCAGAATCATGTTATCAAGTTCCAAAAATTTATGAGTCATTAGCCAATACTTGAAATTTCATTAAGTCTACTCGTTATTTTAGGACAAAATAAACAGGTTATGATTTGGAGTCAAACTCAAATAAATTTGTGTATCTTTTGCTTTATTTGAGTCTTCTTTTATGTTTTTGTAAAGGTTGGCTTTTTTTCTTACATATTTGATCTGTCCTTAGCTAGAGAGAGATGTTAAAAATAAATAGAATAGTGCTCTCCTATTGATTATCCTTTGTATTTTTTTAAAGTTTTAAATTTATAGGTAGATGTTTTATTATCCAGGACACATATTTTATTGTGACTTGTACTTTCAATTCACAAAAATATTATTCTTTATTTTATTTTTTGTGTTTCCATCTTAAAAATAATTTGGCTGAAATCAATTCTGTTCCTATTTTCTCTGTGTTTGCCTGATAAATCTTTGTACTTCTTTGAAAAAAAAAATGTCATTTTGATTTAGATAGTTTCCTTTTACTTATCATGTCCTTGGATTTTATTTTTAAGCACATCCTGAAGATATTTGTCTTTTAATAGAAAAGTTTAAACAATGTGTTTCCATAATGATGTAATTGGAATTCTGTCATCTTATTTTGTGTTTTTACTTTGCTTTCCGTTCTTTATGGGTTTCATGTGCCTTCTCTTTCCATGAAAGACTTTTGTGTGTGTTTGTTTTCAAGAAATATCATTCATCTATAGTTATCTAATTACCAAACTCAAGAATTAAATTATATTCTTTGATAACTCCCAATATAATTTGAGAAAATTCTTTTATAATTTTGTAAATATGGCCTATGGTTTTGTACTTGAATTATTTTTACGAAAATATTTCACATTATATATCCTCTTTTTTAACAACTATCTTTACATTTCCAGATAATTTTGAAACCATATTATCTGCAATTGTTTGTACTTTGCTATAGGTGGAACTGGTTTCAATAATACTAGAAATCTTGTATTTTAATTTCTGTTGATCTCTAAGTAGAACACAGTACACGTATATGTTGCACAAAGTATCTCCCCATCCAAAACAAAAACAAACAAACAAACAAAACAGAAGAACAATACAAATTTTTGGAGTCCTCCGTGATGGTTTTTTCTTTTCCCTTCACATCTATAAATCTGCACATCTCATTGTCTCGAGCTGTAGAAGTTGACCTCTTTTATTACCTCTATAGCTATCACCCTAGCTCAGTCCACCATTGCCATTTATTGCAATTATGGCAATGGTCTTCTATTGAGTCCTCTTCTACAATGGCCTCGATTAAAATGTTAGGTAAGCATGTCTCTCCTAGGCTCAGTTCCTTTCACTAGCTCCCTAACTGACTCTGAGAAAAATGCAAACATACTGCCTACTGTAATGGAACATGGTCTCTGCCCTCCACCAACCTCCTATCCTCATTGTTCCAGCCACATTGGCCTCTTGCTGTCCTCTCCAAGAAGTGAAGCATACTCCCACCTGTAGTGGCCCCCTCTATTAGCACATCCCTCTGAGAGCTATCCCCTTCCATCTCTCTGGTTTCCATCCAAATATCTCCTCATTTAAGAAACCTTTCTATATTATTTTTCATAAGATTTCACTCCTCACCTACTTCACACCCTAATAAGTAATTGTTTTGTACGTCTCTTAAGAGCTGCAGAACAGAAAACAATAGTAATGCTAAATAAAAAGAAACTTCCCTAGCTAACAAAACATGCTAAATTTCAAACAAATAATTGTACTTTTAGAAACCTACCCTTACATAAAGGCAGTATGACTGCTAGAAGGGGCTGTAAGGAAAAATTCAGGTTTCCGAATTACAGAGACAAGAACACATTGAACAAAGGCTATATAAGGAAGTTCCAAGACTTTGTGACCAGATGGAGACAAGTGGGGTGACTGGGCATTGTGTATGGTTCTGAATTCCTCTGTGACTTGCTGTGTTCATGAGTTACTATATTTTATGTTTTGCTGTTCCAATGAGAAAGCATAAAACATTTACTTTGTTGAGAAAACATGTAGATGAACCAAAACACCTTCCATCTTCAATGACCTCATTCCCTTTCTGCTGATGTCATATGAGTTCACCCATGTCACAGAAATATGTGCATGGCAGAACAGACTACATTTCTCTACGATAGCTTTTCTTAATTTCCTTGATAGTCCCAGCACACACAATCCTAATATTAATAAGTATTTTTTTCTTTTGGGAAATCAGTGAGGTTAGAAAATTATGGCTGCCGTATATTGTTCCTCTTTCATTAAGATCCGTAGTGGACTCTTCTAGAAGAAAAATAAAGAGCTGGGAACTATTTTTGCCAATCATAGGTGAAATCTCTGATCCGAAAATCGTGCTTGGATTTTTTTTTTTTTTTTTCTAAGATGGTGAACTGGAGGCATTGTTAGCAGGCCTCCACTTGAAAAGACACTCAAAAAGGCAAAATATTGTGTAGAAATTCATGCTGTGAACATTTTTCCAAGAAGCAGCATAGGAAACTCATGGAAAAACTGAAAGAAACCACGGACTCATTTCAAAGAAGTGGTGAGCAGAGGCTTACACCGTGAACCGCACAAAAACCTGTGTGTCTCCTGAGCGTGAGAGGGAGAGACTGCATCTGTGACACCCATTCTCACTGAGGAGCCAGGCAGTCCAGGCCGCGCGGGGAGGCCTTCACTCTATCCAGCGCTGGAGCTGACTTACTGAGTGGTGGGGAGTATTTGAGCAATGGCGTCCACACCTGCTTTGAGTGCACTCCCAGAATCCAGTGGTGATGGAGGGAAATCATGCCTGATCCTACCTCAAGGAGGACCCCGCAGAAGTCTGCCAGCTAATTGAATTAATGGTCATGGGATGAGAGAAGCTCCCAACAGATGTGTGGTATAATTTTGAGTGGGAATGAACCCCGTTGGCCAGAACTGAGAGTCAAGTGGGAAGTGTGCTACAGCCACAGGCACAGAAGCTGGGTGCCCACGCTTTGCTGGAGGACCAGAAGAGGTGTGGCCTGAAAGGCGGAGTGTCTGTCTCAGCCCGGAATGCTTCTGGCCTGGGGCAGTTTGGAATTCTGAGTACAGGCTGTCTGGAATCCAGCTAGCTGCTGCTAGTAGAACACTGTGGATGTGTAGACCTGCTTTGCCAAGTGTGTGGGGGCTGAGTGGGGCTTACTGCTGCCTGCTACCCCCAACTCCCCATGTGAATGCATTTGTACTGCAGAGGCAGCTGCACTCCTCCCTGTAACGTTACCCAGCAGGCAGGGAGTTGCCCTCTGATCACCACCGGGGCTGCTGCTTGTACTCACAAGTGGAGAGCCAAACAGCAAACTTACCTGACCCAGTCCCCACCTGGCTTTGGCCCTTCATCTGCCCTGGTAGTATAATACAATGGACAGAGACTCCTGGGAGCTCCATGGTCCTGCACATTGCCTGAGACCCCAGAGTACGCCCCTCCCTTCCCCCCCGCTCCCCTACCCATGGTAACATAAGGCAAGCACAAATCCCAAAACTACCATCACAGTTGGCGTTCTTTTGCAAGTGCCACCACCGGGCTGGAGGCCAAGTGGCACAGCCCATTACATCTGCAGGCACAATAACAGTGCCCAGGAAGGAGAACACTTTTGCAAAACCTCAACTATCACCATTGCCTGCATCACCCTGGCTAACCAGTAGATCTTGAGTCTGTCCATGTGCCCAGTACATGACCACCACAGCTGTATTTGAGAAGGCCAACACACTAAGGCTATTTATAACCATGGAAATCTCACAGGGTCTAGTTTACTCCCTTCCCACCCACAACTGAGCTGGTACTCGTACCCACTGCTGGGGGACCAGACAGATCACATCACTGGATCCCTTGCAGACATTCACCACCACCAGCATGGAGGATGGAAACCTCACTGGGGATGAGACCCAGAGGAGCAGCCGCATTCACAGTAGTCTGACCCTCAGGGACCACTACTCTTAGGGATGTGGGAGTGCATCACATTCAAGGAGCATCCCACGGGACAAAGGAAACCAGATGCAGGCCTTGAGTCTCTGATCTTTCCACTGTGGAAAGTTTCTTTCATCAGAGGCACAGCTTGTCATTTATACCTGCAACAGGAGAGAGCACAAAATCTCTCCTTCTTTCAAGCCAGCGGTTAGTCAAGCTTATAAAATCGGGATGTGTGTTTTGAACTAATCTCAATTTGCTGCCAACATAGAGTATCTTAAACTACTCAGCCCACTGATGAAAAAAAAAATTTCACCAGCAGAGGGCTAAAAACAACGTGGCAACACCAGAAAGTTGTCTGACATTGCCTTGATCTGAGAGGATGATAGGAAATTGTTTTGGCTGATTTTATCTCTTAGCGTCCTGAAGTTCAGTGTCGTTACTCACGTCAAATCAATCTAAGCTATTAAAAAGAAAAGAATTCTGGTGAACGAGGCAAGATCCAAAAGTGACTTTTCAATCTTCTGAGCTATCATTTTAGATTTATGGATCTCATTTTCTCAAATGGCATGTATAGTCAATGAGGGTCACGGCATTTCTCATGTGTATCCTCCATGTCACTTACTGTGGGGATTTGTACTGCTCTAATGGAGACAAATGATTTATTGTGAGAGGTTGCTGTTGCAAGTGGCAAGTTAGGTCACTGAATTGAATGGTTAAATTCTGTGTTTAAATGAGTTCTGGAGGACCAAGAGTAGTTCCCACAATGTGAGAAGAGGACTTTAACTTTCAGTCCTTTGATCTAGTAGGTAGGAAAAAAAATAACCAGAAATCAATTTGATTCTCTGCACCTGTACACCTGACTGCTGAGAATGATATGTTCAATTGCTCAGGGGAAGAACACTTTGAATAACTGAGAGTAAGTTAGAAATTATCATCTATACGTAAAAACTAGCATGCTATATTGTAATACTGGTATGGTTTGGCTGTGTCCCCACCAAATCTTATCTTGTAGTTCCCATAATTCCTGCGTGTTGTGGGATCCTGTGGGAGGTAACTGAATGATGGGGGTGGGTCTTTTCTGTGTGCTGTTCTTGTGACAAGTGAATAAGTCTCATGAGATCTGATGGCTTTATAAAGAGGAGTTCCCCTGCACAAGCTCTCTCTCTTTGCCAGCCGCCATCCATATAAGACATGACTTGCTCCATCTTGCCTTCTGCCATGATTGTGAGGCCTCCCTAACCATGCGGAACTGTGAGTCCATTAAATCTCTTTTTCTTCCCAGTCTTAGGTATGTCTTTATTAAACTGCAACAGGAGAGGGCACAAACTCCTCCTTTCAAGGAAAAGGAGAAAAATGTAGAGTTCACAATGTCTGTGGTTAACCACATAATCTGTCTTCTAGTAAATACTATTTCCTGGGAGAAGTGTAGTTACTTTGGAAGGAATCTGAACTTTTAAAGTTATTGATGTACCACTTAGTATTTAAAAGACAGTGATTTACAAAACGACTACCCAGAAAGGCCTGGGCTTTCCAAGGTTTCTCCAAAACCCCTTAGGTATTCCTGATGAGCAAGTGAGACATTTAGAGGATTTAACTCACCATGTATGTCTACCTTAAATGTAATTTATGAGTCATTGTTTCCTAGTCAATAGCTAAATACTTTCACATATTTTTACTTATGGGATATAATTGAGGAAGAGATACAAATTCAAAAAGCATCCAGAAGTGAAAGCTCTTTCCATTTAATTTATGGTATATACCAGGGTTGGCAAACTGAACCTACAGAACAAATCTGACCCACTATTTGTTTTTGCAAATAGTTTTATTAGAACACAGCCATGTCTGTTCACTTACTCATTCTTTATGGCTACTTTTGTGCTACAACAGCACAGTTGAGCAGTTGTGACATAGATGGTATTGACAGGATAGGTGACAGGATTGACAAAGTTGCGAATATTTACCTTTTGGCTTTTTACAAAAGAAGTTTGCCAACCACTGGTGTATATTATTAGATACAGTAGTAACAAATGACATCATAAATTTCTTTTTAGCAATCATGTATACCAAGGATACAAAAAATATATTTCACTAGAACAGAATCTTCTATTTGGCCATCTTGCTTCACCTTCCTCTAGAACAAAATCTTATTGCCAAATAATTTAAGAAAATAATTTGGTCTTCTGATTCAATGTTTGTGTCTCAAGTTTCCTTCCCAGGAATTAATTCCCACTTCAAAAAACAGACACACACATTCCAAAAGTGTTCTTTTATTTCTAGTAACATATATTGTATAAATACTCTATTTTATATGCACTTTCACAAAAGCGATATAATTTAAAAGTTTTCTCATTAGAAATAAATGTATAAAAATAAATATGTTATTATAGGCATTTATTACTAACTATAGTCCTTCTTGGAAGGAACACCCAAACCAATACTTATAAAGTACATGTAATTTATAGTAACATATTTTACTATATACATATGGAAAAAATCGTATTCTCACAGAAGAGCTGAACAGACATTCATCAGGATATGACTGTTGGACCAGCTGCTGGAGATGGACCTGCTACCCCTCAGCAGCCTCCCCACCACAAGTGATCTCAATGTCCCCAAACCTGTGGGACCCTGTTCTACACACCTCATTTTTGTTCCGGCATTTCATCCTTCTTGTGTGATTTTACTGATTTTCATGAGACACAAGTTACTTCTTTACATCCATATTCCCAAAGCAGGGTTACATGGTAGGAAAGAAAGGAAGTTGGAGGTACTAATCTCACTGTGTCTCCTCTAGTTTTTACCAGCACCTAATGCTTCACTGCTTTTTTTTCCATTGTAGACTTTAATAAATACATGGAGTTGTTTTTTCCTCAAAATGAATTACACAAATAAAGACTGAGATGGTCAAAAAAGTAAAGAGGAAGCCGTTTGAGTCATTTCACGTTGCTGAGCTTTTCTCTCATGTTGAACAATCTGAAGTTTTAATTCTTGGTAGAAATAATGCATAAACATTCTCTGAAACCATAGCAGCCATAAACAGTGCTGGTCAAAGGTCCTATTTGTACTCCTTTCTCCCCCCTTGTTAGTGAGGTAAAGTAAAACAGGTCTTAGTAAAATCTCACCTTTCTCCTACTTTTCATTTCCCAACCCCCGTGATACAAAGTATTTGATAAGTACCAGGAAACAGGGGTTGTAATAGTTGTAACTTTTTTTTTGACAATTGCTTCGTTTTTTTCAAACTTGTAATAGATGTAACAAAAGAAATAATAATAATGCCCGGGGCTTTATTATGCTATATCACTGCTCAGAGGTTAATAATCCTCACTAACTATCCTATCAAATTTGCAACTGGCAGTTTACTCTGATGATTCAACTCCTTTTCTATCTACCCCCATAATCCCACCTTACTAATACACCTCACTGGTTACCGGCAAGATACGCTGGATCCCTCCAGCCTTCTTGCTTTCCGTGCACCAGCCCTTCCTCACTTTGCCTTGCCCTCAAAGCTAACACCACTTAACTGCATTCTGCCATGGTGCAAAAGTCTATGAAATGTTTAGGTTTCTTTAAAGGATCACAGCTCTCATGAGATAACACCCCCCCATCATGGGACAGACATTTCAAGCTTCTTTTTTTGTAACCCTTCCCACAGGTCTTAGAACATGATGACCACTCCCCCAGCTGCCACTGGGGACAGGGATGGTCTGCACAAGGTCTGGTGCTGGCTGGCTTCACTTCCTTTGCACACTCGGAAGCAGGCTGTCCATTAATGTCTCGGCATTCTACTAGTCTTCTCTGCCAACCCAATTCACATGACTTAGAACATTCGCCCCACTCTTCTATGACCCATGCTGAAAAGGTGGGGATAGCATTGAAAGATTCCTTCTTCTTCTTTACGAAGTAGGTGTATTTAATTTTAGGTCGAAGGGCATTGCCCACAGTAAGCACCTGGATGGTCAAGGGATCTTTGAGAGGGCTAAAGCTGCGAATTCTCTCCAGTGCCGCAGAGGAGCCGCTGTACCTCAAGACAACACCTTTGTACATAATGTCTTGCTCTAAGGTGGACAAAGTGTAGTCACCGTTAAGAATATAAGTGCCATCGACAGCTTTGATGGCGAGAAAGCTGCCATTGTTCCTGGACCCTCTCTGGTTCCGCTGTTTCACTTCGATGTTGGTGGCTCCAGTTGGAATTGTGATGATATCATGATATCCAGGTCTGCAGGTGACAAAAACAGGCATAAATCTCTGAATCACTGGCTAATTAGATTATGTAGCTTAAAAACACATTAATCTTTTATGAGATATGTTTTTTTCCCAGACCTGTTGAAAGGCCCATTTAAATTATAAGGTCTGCGAATAGGTGTTTTAAAACTTACTTTGCACTAGTAACTGATCCTGATATTTTCTTACAAGTAGATCCATTTCCCCCACAAACACCACATTTATCAAACTTCTTTTTGGAGTCTATGATGCGATCACAACCAGCTTTTACACACTGTCCTTGCACACAGACAGAGGTGGAATCTGGGCTACATGGAGTACCATCTACAACCTGAAAAAAGGACACATGTCTAGTGTTACATACAAGCAAAGGAAGGAGATGCTGCAATGACAAGTTTAAACATATTCTCTCTACTTTCCTGACCATGCTAATTAAAAACAGTGCCCTCTACATATTATGCATTTCATGCATTTACCCTTCACTTTGGCATGTTTTTCAGTACTGCATATAGACATCTGAAGAAATTAGAGGTTTTTAAAAATTATTTATCTATTGACCTAGCTCTCCTCCAAGTAAGGTCAATGAAGGTAGAGCTCTTTGTCACTTTGATTACTGCTGTATCTTCAGAGCTTAGAATAATTAATATCTGGCAAGAGTAAGTGCTTTATAAATCACATGCTGAATACTGAATCTGCAACTTGGGAGTATTTTCATAGCCTACGGTGCTAATGACACATGATCGTCTCAATCACATTAAATTCTATTTTCTATCTCAGAGCCAGATATATTCTCTTAGCAAAGCAGCAAAAGAAATGATGCTTTTCCTAGTTCAGTATGTGTTTTCAAACATAAAAATTATCAATACTGAGACTGCCATTTCAATTATTGTGTTTGCACCTGCTACTGCTAGTTACCCAGTAACAAGTATTTTGGACCATGCATAAACTTAAACTACTGGTTACTGTGTGAACATATAATGTATCTAACTATGAGCTGTATGTGAAGCCTAGCCACACGGGGGAGTGCTTGATTGTCCAAAAAGCTTCTCCTTGTATATGAAAGAGTAATAGTGAGCAATTGCAAGCATCTGAAGTGTTAGATTTAAGCTTCATTCAGAACTGAAAACAACACTAAACTCAAAGCAGGCAGTTGCCAATTAATGTAAAAGAAAAGGAGTTCAAATGTGACATTGAAGATATGTTCATATGGAAAGCAAAGAAAGTATATCAAAAATTACTTGAAAAGGTAGCAAGCCTACGCCTAAGTTTTTAGGTAAAAATAAGGTAAAAACTACCTTGGGCTGCAAAACGAAGAAGTAGCCAATGCCTTTGGCTTGGCAGATGAGCTTGCACCTGTCCTTTGGGGAGACGCCAGCGTACTTGGGGATCCATTCCACTGCAGGTCCACTCCCAAAGGAAGCTTTTGAAAACTCGTTGTGTGCCTCACATTGTTCCTCTCTAAAGGTTTTTCCTGGAAAGAGAATAATATGATAACATTATCAGTTTCTAATCTTGAGCCACCTGTCTGTGGGTACATCTTTTTTTTATCCCACTTCTTAAAATCAGAGTCCGTTGCTCCTCACCATTATTGTCTGGACAGTCCTCAATGTTACAGGATCTGTAACGTACTCGTTTGCCTTCACAGTACTTCCCTCCATTCTTTGGGACTGGGTTATCACATTCCCTCATCGTGTACTGGACTCCTCCACCGCACGTTCTCGAACAGTCTCCCCAAGGTCCCCACATCCCCCAGCTTCCATGAAAAGGAGTCTAAATGGAGACACAAATCATCAGCATTAGAATTCTCTAAAGAGAACTTTTAGGGTATCAAAGAAAACCACATGGGACAAAGAATCAATTCTAAAAATAAGCTATCTCGCATTCCTGCTAGAGGACACAGATGGGGATGTTTAACTTGGTATCAAATCTTTTACCATCACTTTGTTCTTTTCAATTCTGAATGTGTTTCAGTAGAAAAACTCACATCAAAATGCTTTCTGTCGGTTTTGTTCACACACTTGCCGTTGATACACCATTTCCCTTCTCCGCAGCTGGTGCCATCTGCCCATGGGAAGTGTTTGGTTTGGCACACCAGCACTCCGCCAGAGGTGCCGGTACACCATAAGGTGCTGCACGTGCTAGCTGCATCAGGGCAGTGTTTGGAGTCCTCCCCAAATGTAAACTGGCACTGCCGGTTGGCATCGTACGAGGTGCCAGGGAGATCGCCTGGGAGCTGTATGGGATTCTGGGGCTTGTCCATCAAACATTCCCCTGCAAAGCAAATGCCAAACAATATTAATACAGAGTTAGTGAGGGCATGCAGAGGTAGATCCCATTTCAGAAAATATCATATGAGAAAATAGATAGCAAAGTGATTTGAAAACTGTAAAGCTGGGGGAGGGAAATGCTAAAGAGATTTACATTACTATTAAGATCTTATCCTCAATGGAGTATTTCTATATTAACAATGACAGGAAGTTATTGATCTGCTAACAATGTGAATGAATGGACTTTGGGAGCTACTCAACCAGAAGCACTATTTTTTATTTGGAATTAAGATCTCAACAGTTAGGATCTTGACAGACAGAGGAAAAGTAATGTTTAAGTGGGGAAAATAAAAAGAACAAAAAGGAAAGAGTTCATTTAACTAAACTTTATGCATGAAAGGTTGGATGCCATCTAGAGAGAGTAGCTGGAACATCTCACCATGACCATTATCCAGAAATGATGTAATCATGTAGGCACTGCAAGGAGACCAAGGCTGGCTATGGTCCAAGTTGGAAAGCATTGACGCCATCATGTGGGAATCCTGGTTCACACCATTAAGACTGGCACACTGCTTTGCATCATCATGTGGCATGTTAAACACGTGGCCTAGGAAGCAATCCAAAACCCACATTAAAATATGGATCATGGCTCAGTGTGGTGGCTCACACCTATAATTCCAGAAGCTGAGGCGGGCGGATCACTTGAGGTCAGGAGTTCGAGACCAGCATGGCCAACATGGCGAAACCCCGTCTCTACTAAAAATACAAAAATCAGCTGGGTGTAGTGGCGTGAACCTGTAATCCCAGCTACTGGGCAGGCTGAGGTAGCAGAATCACTTGAACCCAGGAGGCAGAGATTGCAATGAGCCAAGATCACGCCACTCCACTCCAGCCTGGGAGACAGAGTGAGACTCCATCTCAAAAAAAATAATAATAAATAAAATAAAATATGGATGATATGCAGCAGGTTCTTTTTTCCCAACAGGGATTCATTCATTCATTTGTCCCAAAATAATATTTCTAAAGGAAGAAATACATTTAGGAGACCGGCTATTTTGGAGACCATGTCTACTTTTCACAGGGTGTAAACAAACATACACATTTCCAAATGTCCAGAGCTACTACTATCTTATTTTTTACTTTAATAAAAATGACCATGTTTGAAATAGTGAAAAAATATTTTCTATAGTTTCTAAGATGTACTAGGACCTAAAATAGCAATATAACCTACAGACTCTCCTTCTTATATTGTTTTACCAGTTTACATTTCTGAATTGGGCTTAACTCCTACTCTGAAGCAGCCTTACCTAATTCATGGGCTGTGGTGAAGGCAGCTTGTAAACCATCATCTTCTATGACAGAGCAGCTTCTGCTCGGATCACACACAGTTCCAACATCAGCCATCCCAAGAGTATCACATGTCTGGGACCCACACAAGTCCTACAAAAAGCAAAGGTAAATCCTTATTAATAAGGGGAGCATGAACCTTGGGATCTAATTTTTTTGGCAGGGTGTGCCTTCACATATGCTTTGGAGCATCTACATTCATTATTGTTGACATAAGATTGCATGTGACTTTAATCAAGCTTTTTTCCTAATGCTTTTAAAATAGAACTGTGAAACTTGAAATATTAAAATTACAGTAGAAATAAGTACGATAAACCACGCTAGCCAATTAAAAAAAGGTTAACTGCAAAAACACTGGTGAAATGCCTTGTATATGTCTTTTTGGTACAATGTAGACTCCTAAGAGGACAGTCTCACAACAGGTACTTTCTTCCTCTTACCTGTCTGGTGAAAAGAATTGCTGTGTCATAGTGCTCTGCATCCCGGTCACTGGGTGGGTTGTGCTGCTTTTGCCAGTTGCAGAAGTTCCGCAGAGTGAGGGCAGCATTGGAAGTCACTTCTGGCCCCTTCTGTTCATCGTGGATGACCAAGATCTTCACCACCACCAGGCTAACTGAATTACGAATGCTGGGGTGTTTGTACAACCTGGCTGCCACCGAAAACAACGTGAGAAGGTAATGCTTTAGACCACTGCCGTGGAATTCTGCCATCGACTGGTCTGCCACAAGCATGGTTTCCACATAGCGGTGACTGGACACAAATCGCTTCTTTCTTATGCTTCCAGTTCCTGTAAAGAAAAAAAAGAAAGTTTGCTACGGTCAGGCTGTTCCAGAATAGTTACCTTCCTAGCATATATTAGGAAAGCCTAACCAGTCAAAGCAAACAAAGCAAAAATATACCCGGGAACAACAAAAACAAAAATATTTGCATCTCTTCACTCAAAGTGTTATTTTAAAAGTTCTCTCCTCTCCTTTAAATAAAAAGACCACGCGCTCCTCTGCATGGTCAGGCTCTTTCTGCGTGTGTGTGAGCAGGATTTCTTCTGTTCTCTTTGAAATCCTACAGTCTGAACAAGGCAGTTTCGCACATCATCCTACCCAATTGTAAAATCTTGGAGCAAGGGTGGCAGGCAGAGGCCCTGAGTCACTCTTTCACAGGCGAGGGCTCAAATCCTGAATGAGATCATCGGGCTCCACGTGGAAGGCCTCGGGTAGGGCCTGGGCTGCTGCCAAGGGGCCGGGCCTTAAGGAATCTCAGACTGCACAGCTCTGCTGTCTCATTCCAGAGGTCCCTGGGGTGCTCCGCTCTTGCCAATTCCGGGCACAAGGACCACCCACTCTGCCCAGCCGCCTATGGCCCCACTCCCACTGCCCCAGGGAAATAAGTTCTGACTTCCAGGCAAGACTGATTATTTGGAACACAGTCTTCCACTCCGGACTGAGACCCAACCCCTGGGGAAAGTCCCGAACTGGGCTGCGACCACTTTGTTGCCAGGAGCAGAGGAGCAGGGGAAAAGGGGAGAATTTTTTAAAAAATGACACGTGAGAGAGTTAAAGAAGGAAAAAGGCACCAAAGTGATGAAAAGAACTGGAGAATAAGCACTGCACACCACAGAGAAGGCGTAGTAGGAAGGACCTGCAGTGACTTTCAACAGTGCTTGAGAGCAGAATTATGGCCGCGAGAGGGAGTGCAAACTGGGAGGCGGGGCAAGCCCGAGAAAGACCTCCCAAGCAGGTTCTTCGAAGGGGCCCCACCGCCTTCAGCAGACCGGGGTCAGCCTTATAAGGGGGAAAGCGGACAGAGCCTGCAGAACAGAGATCCTAGCGTAGCCGCTCAGGGTACCTTCCTAGGTCACCATTGGTCCTCTGCCCTCTCCACATCCGCCCTCCCGGGAGCGCAGGATGCACGCACAGGCAGCGGTTACAAAACTCAGCGCAACATTGCAACCCGGACAAAAGACACACACAAAATCGTTAAAAAGAAATACACAGAGTGGAAAGAACTCGCACAAGCTGCAACTCACTAAAGGTGGAAGGAGTCAGGTTACAAACTCTCCCTCCCCGGCCTAAATGCTTTGCTTTAGTTTGCAGAAAATCGTTTGTCAGTTTTTTTCTTGGTTATTCATTATTCGGCCAAATGAAAGTGTGTTTTCTAGCTGAGTTCACCAATCCAAACCTCAAACCACATTCCTCCATTCCAGGCCTCCGTTCTGTCCGCGGACTTATGCTCCTGCCTGCCAGCAGGAGTCTACCCTGAAGTCGCGTGGGATAGAGAAAGTGAGGAGAGGAGGATGAATGGACAGACAAACGAGAGCAATTCTTCTACCTGTGGGCTGTCCTACGCGTTGCAGTGCCGGGTCCTGCGGCGACCACTGAGCCCCTTCGTCCTCGCCCTCATTCCCTTCGTTCTCGTCTTCCGTCTCCGCTTTCCCAGTCGGCCGGGGCTCGTCGTCCACGACCCCGCACGTGCCGCCGCCGTCGCCCTGCCGATTCCGCCGCAGGAGGTGGAACTGTAGTGGTGCCGGCGGCTTCTCCCCTGGGGCGGCGGTGGTGAGGCGCTCGCTGGCTGCGGGCAGCGGCTGGATGAAATATGCCTCGCCCCGCAGGTAGAAGGCGCCGCGCACGCCCTCGCAGAGGCTGAGGGCGGCAGCTGAGCTGGGATCGCCATTCACGGTGCCGGAGTAGAAGCAGTGCGCCAGGTCGGGTTCCGGAAGAGGCGTCTCGGACCCGGGTTTGCGCCCCACGTTCTGGAGCGTGAAGCCGGGCGCCAAAAAGCTGCTGTCGGGCCGCAGCTCCAGATCCAGCTGCTGGTCAAAGGCGTGCAGGCGGAGGCGCGTGGTCCCGTGTCCTGGGGCGCGCTCCAGCTCCGGCACCACCAGCTCCTCGTCCTCCTCGGAGGGGCGCCCGAGTGCGTCCGACACCGCCAGTAGCGCCGCGGCAAGCAGCAGCAGCGTGGGCACGGGCCCAAAGCTCCGAGACCCCAGAGCCCGCTCCGCGTTCCCCATGTCGCTGCCCAGCTTGCGCCTTCCGAACCCCTCGGGTACAGCTCGCTGCATTGGAGCCCCAGGAGACACCGCTCGCAGCAGCGCACGGAGCGAGGGAGCTTTAGTTCGGGTCGGGAGAGCAAAGCCTCGCTGGCCTGCTCTTGATTAAAATTAACAATTTCTATTATTCGTTGGAAGAGCGCGCAGAGCCGGCTACAGCCGAAGCTCCCGGATTCACTAAGAGGAGGCGCTGCAGTTCTGCCGGCGCGCGGGAAGTTTTTCTTCCAGCGCAAAGTTGGAGACACTGAGAGGCAGGCGCAGGCAGAGTGGCTCTGCGGGGACAAGAAGCGCTCTGGGGCGCCTCCGGGGCTGAGGCAACGAGGAGATTGGTGCCTGGCGCCCCTCTTCGGCCTCCGCCTTGGCTGCGGTGTTGCTCACTCTGCGCAGGGCTCTCCCCTCTCTGTCCGGTAGCGCACCCTGGCTTTGCAATAGCCCCTGGATCGGAGCCGCTTTCCAGCGAGTGCAAGAACCGGGCAACCGAGCGGTCCTTTTATAGTGGACCGGGAAACCGCCCCCCCCCCCCCCCCCCTACTCCTCCCCTTTGGCCCTTTTCCATCCCAAAGACGCCGCCCCCGGCTCCGTTGGTGCTAAACCGCGCTCTGCGCTGCGGGCTGGGGAGGGGGAGGGGGCAGCCTCCGCGCTGGCTCCACGCCACTGCTCGTCAATCTAGGGGCGGAAGGGGCACTGTGACCAGCACTTTGTACTGCTGGGGCCGCTCCAGGGAGAAGACTCTCCCTTCCACCGCTCTTCTCCCTCGCGGGTTTCCTGGACCACCCTTCCTCCCCACCGCCCGGTTGCGGTAACTCAGTTACCGCGCTGGGCTGCGGTTCCTGGGCAGGAAGATTCGGGTGGAGAACGGAGTCCCTTCTTCAACATTTCCCTATCCTGGAGCTGCCCTGAGTCTCCTTCCCTACTCCCTCAGTTCCCTCTTCCCCAATCTAGGAGATGAGCTAGGGCTACACTTTCTAGAAAAGTACCCCACCCCACTTCTCCACCTTCGCAGCCTGCCAGGATCTCCTTAGCCGCAGCCTGCTCTCTCTTTGCCCCAACTTTTCTCGGGAAAGCTTGGTTGGCCCTGCGCTTCCCCCAGAAAGCATGCCTGGGTGAGGGGCCAGGTGACACTTCTTAGGGTCTGGATTTTAAAATATGTTTGCTTATGCCTTCACCCTCCACCAACCCCCACCCCACACGCCACCTCTTCCCCAGAGACGACTTTGTGAGGACCCGGTTTCACATTTCTGGAATGGGTGATCTGGGACGCGGCTCAATTCCCTAGAGCCTAAGGAGGGAGTTGCGCTTTCTCTTCTTCATTCGAGAAATGATCGGCTCCCGCCAGTCTGCGTGCTTCCACTCCACAGCAGCTGCAAGCCCTAGGCCAGCGTCGCAGAAACGGCCAGGAACCCCACTTTCCTACCCGGGGGCCAGCAGCGATCGCTGGGGCTAGCAAGCGTGCAGTGGGGTAAAGAAGGAAATCGGCTTCCTTCCCGGACCCCTCCTTCCTCTTCCTACCAGGAAGGGAAAAGACTATATCCGCGTTACGAAAGCGAGGAGAGCTGAGTCTTTCCACCAACAGGTCTTTAGGAAAAAAAACTGAGTGGCTTTTCTCTCCAAAATGTGGGAGGGGCTCAAGGACCCAGAGGAAGGACGTGTTTCACAGCGGAAAGCCGCGGGGACAATGGCGAGAGCGACCGCCCTAGCCCCGGGCAGACCCGCAACCCTCACACTAGCGCGCCCCCGCGTTAGTGCTCGACCTGGTCTCCGCCTTTCCGCCCCACCCCCGTCCGCTCTCTTGGTTGGCTCCAAGTTGATCTGGGTCCTTTCCTCGCTCCTCCCCAGATCTTCCCAACTTCAGTCGGCCCCAGCCAGAAGCGTCCCTTCTAGTTCTCCCACACGTCCCTCTTCCAAGCGTTCCTTTCCGGATGCTTTCCAATTTCTTTTTTCCTAGCGAGATTGCTTACTTGAAAAACGAAAACAAACACATTGCTCTCCACTCACCAGGAAAAATCAAATGAGCAAGAATGGCAGAGAGAAGCAACTCCGCTTACTTCTGCAAGGGCTTAGTAACGACCTCTAGTCCCTACACATTTAGGAGTGGGTGGTTTCGTAAATGTAATTTTGGTTTCCTAAAATCACCCTCATCGTTGAACGTTGAATGATCAACCAAGGCCTTAGATATATTTTGACAGCTCTCGATTAACATTCTGATAGTGTTTCTGCCTACCTCTTTTCACTGAGTCTCTCCTTTGCAGCCCTCGCTCTCTTCCCCGTTCCATTTCTCCTTCAAACTCAACATTGACACCCGCACACATGTGTGTGTGATTCTTTTCTCCATTGTCCAGCATTGTTCAACCTACCTCCTCCTCTTCAACTTTGAACTACGAGGATTATTCCTTCCTGTTTCCGTTTCCCAAGCGTCTTTTCCCAAACATCTGATCATTCCTACTTCCCAGTTTGGTTTTCAGACTTTTTTTTTTTAACATTGTTATCTTCTATTACAGTAATTTTTTGACGGTCCATTTTCTATGATTTCATTTTACTTGTTCTTTCTAGCTAGAAGAAAGGTAAGATACTTGAGAGAACATATGAGCAAAGTCATGTTAGACTTTCAAGATATTGACGTCGGGATCACAAAAGCATGAAGGCAAAGCCATCCGTACATTTTCAAACCTCTTGCTTAGAAGAGGGCTCAGAAGATAATATATGGTGACAAAAGTTAGAGTCTCAGAGTGGCTTTGAGATGGAGATTTGAGATAGAGATTTTGGACATTCATAATCTCCATCTCAAGGAGAGGTGGCCCAGGGGCTGAATGAAGATTAGTGAAGGTAGATGTGATTCCCTTAAATTGGGGTAAGAAGGGACAAAACAGCAGAAAATCTGTATCTTTAAAGACATGTTATGTATTTCAGTCTATCAACTTCTCTACATAAACTTTAGCTTTTAAAAATATGTTAATGTAAGTTTGATCTTTAGTGTGTTTCTACCTGTAGGGTATTCTTATTGGAGCTTTGTTTAAAGCATGCATTTCTGATCTTGAATGGGTTACTACAAATCCATTATAATTTTTTCATATTTCATGTTGCAGATACAGAGTTGAAAAAAACGGAGAGTTAAAGGCAAAAGGATGGCCGGGAACATGGCTTTTTTATTCTCTGGGTTTCTGTCCAGATTTCTGTTCTTTTGCATAATGACTCCAATCTGTTGTGCACCTGTAGTTCTGGGAAATGATTCTTTTTTAATCGCTTCAACAGAGACATGGATGTTGGAGTTGCCAACTACTAAGCGGAAAAACTCCATCCATGCTCAGAAGAACATTTAATCCACTCACTTTTTCTCTCTCTTTTTTTTTTTTTTAAAGATCAGCACTCATCAGGCATTTGTGGTAATATGCAAATATATACATATAACATATATGTATATTTATAAGCAAAATGTGAATTAGAAAAACATTTGAATGTAGAAACAGACCGCAGGAGTAAATTTGTACAAGGCACTAGTAAAAGTGACATGTAATGTTGGGTTCTTATAGTGAGTTTCTTAATCCAATTTTTGCCCTTTGATTTGAATGGGCACCCAAAGTAACACATGCTATCCTAATCCCTACTCCTCATGTTTTGGATCTTATTTTTATAGAATACATATGGGCTTATACAAGCATTAATCTTAACATGTTCCAATTTACATATGTAAGCCAATTTTTATTTCTAGAGATAATAGAACAAAACTCAAAACATTTGACATAAAATTATTGGAACAATTAACTGTTTGACCTATTAAACACATTATTGTCCTCTATGAACGGAGGGACTGTCTGAAAAAAAGAACAAGTTGTTTGCAGTTTAAAGTGAAAGATAAGCATTAAGAATTTCTATTTACACTTTATATGTTCGTATTTGTTTCACTGATTCATATGTTATAGACACAATATTCTATTCACAATTTTCACGAAGTCTATACCAAAGTAAGTATTCAACAAGTAGCCATGAAATGAGGAAATCTGGTAATACACAGAGCTATTAGAATTGTTTTCATGTAAACATTCTCTAGAGAAACAACTAGTGTGCATATTTTATAACCAGGAAATACTTTTTATTCCCATGTTAGTACCGGAAGATTGACTAATGAGAAGTAGGGAAGCTGTTTGGTATTAGTCTTCCTTTTGGGAACATATGGTCTAAAGTAATATTGGACAAATGGATATTTTATTTGATCACAAATGAGAAAGTAGTTAGAAAACTTCTAGTTTAAACAGGTTATGTGCCCAGAAGTATTGCAAATATTGGAGACAGAAAAATTATTGTAGCTTACATTTAGATTCAAAATTGATATTCCCTCCAAATCATGCACTTGGAGAACTAAGAGGAGTATAATCTGCCAAATCGACTCCGTCTGCGTAACTGATGCAGAAATGAGACTCAAAAGGGTTAAGCAGTTTTCCCAAGATGTCTAGCGAGAGACAAACTGGGGGCTTAGAAATGGCTCTGACTCATAACTTTTAATCAACTGTTTTGACATTTTAACCTATCTAATTGTGTAGGAGGTAATTATGTTGTCAGACTTTGGAATGATGTTGTTTCCAGTTAAGTTTTTTTTAATTATAAATAGGAAAATTCCGGCAATAAAAAGTTTCCACCTTAAAAGATTCACGGACTTTAGTACTACTTTCTCCAAACACAAGGTGGCGATGGTCTACAACAAATGATGCGCAAATCGGTTTTGGTTTTTGGTTTTTTTTTCTTTTTTATTCTTAACAGTTCAAGTTAAGAATTTGCAAAAGTTTTACATCTTCTTAATCATATTTAATAAATTCTAATTAAATATTCTATGTCTTGGTATTATGGAAAATATTTTTAAAATATTACAGTGTTAAATGAATTGATTCTTAAGGGCATAATAAAATGCTTTTTAAACCAACTACTTTTTAATTATGTATGTGTATTACCATAAACAAAAATCCAATTAGACTTTAAAGAAAGAAAACTGCCTCTGACAAAATAATACTGTGGACCACTTTTATTCATTACATTTGAGAACCTCCTGCCATTCAAATGAAAAGATTAAATAATTTGCAATCCATTAAAACAGATTAAAACTCATTCATTTATTCTATAGATATTAAGTACATACAGTATGTTTAGTATACATCAATACTTGATGATCAATACTAGCTAACTGGTTTTCTTGGTTTAGAAATTTTCCTTAGCAACAACATAAAGCTTAAAATGAAAAAAGTGAGAAAATGTTCTACCACCAGGTGGTGACAAAAGATAAAATTTAAAATCACTCTTAACAAGTGCGTACTTCATATAATTCTTGAATACTGCAAATATAAGTGACTTCCGAATGTCATGTGAATTTAAAATCATATTCTAGGAATATTTTATTACTGAAAGCAAATTAATATTAACATATTATCTCTAGTTTACTAAGAGCTGGAATTGGAAGTGGACAGTTTTAGTCAGCAGGCGGCACTTGAGACCACAGAATAAGATATTTTAAACTATCTCACTACTGCTTTTTTCCCCCACCCAGCTTACAATGATTGATTAGCTGATTGAGATAGGAGCTGGTCCCCTCCCTACATTTCCACTAGCAGGGATTTAATCAGAGGCTGAAAATCAATTGTCCTTTGCAAGTGATTTTTGCTAAACAGAAAGAGCAATATTTGGTTATATATCAGCCTCTGTCCTCCAACTTTATCACTTTATAATGCTCTTTTGTGTAAGATACAATAAATCTTATTAATAACCAAAAACTGAATTATGAATTATTGCCATTCATTGGCCATATACTTGGGCAATTACAACAGTTAGTAGCTCAGAAGCACTGATATTTGGACACTGTATCTTCAGATTCCCAGGCCTGGGTTAGGATGCTTGCCGCTGGAAACACTGGCTGGAAAGCTTTCTTGTTCCATGTGGCTCTCAGGTCACCCTGAGAACTGGACACACTCGTAATTGGTTGATGGTAGGCTTGTATATTCATGAAATGTTGATTGGAAAGGCCTAGACAATCTCTCTAAATACATAATTGGACAAGATAGTTGAAAGGATTAGAGTTGGACACCATTCTAAAGTGGCACAGTGTCTAAAGCATAGAGCTTGGGGGTCTTCCTGTTCCCTGCCCTTCATACCCTGAGAGCTCGTGGTGGAGAGCCACATAATCCACATCTGAATTCTGGCAATCTGACTGCTGCATCCTTACTTTGTGGCTTCAGGGAAGCCATTGATCATCCTTGAGCCTCCTCATGTGTCAAATGGAGATGACAACAATCCTGACTGGAAGGATAAAGCACAGTTGTATTTGCTTCCTCCTCTGTCTCTTCCTTCCTAGTTACCCCCTCCTGTTTCCTAAACTCACTTACCCTCCCCGCCTCTACAGGGACTGCATGCACACAAGCCCTTTTCTCAGGTTGTGCTTTCTAGGCTAACCTGAGTTGAAAACAATGAAAACAACGAGCATCAGGAGATCTTCTAGAGGGGACTGCTCACTGATTAGAGGGCAGTAGAACCCCTTTGCTGGTGGTGAATGGAATGGGATAGCCCCCGGCATGCAGTGTCAGTGCAATGACAAAGAGTCTCTGTGTGGGATGAGCTGGTGGTATGGGGTGAGGAGCAGGTTTATGCAGCAGCAGTGGCACTTAGACAGTATGAGGAAAATAACAATTGAAAGGAACATGTCGTTGGATGGGTTTTGATAGTTGCTTCAGAGCAGGGGCTGGCAAGCTATGACCTTCAGGCTGACCATCTGTTTTTGTAGATAAAGTTTTACTGGAACAAAGTCATGATCATTTGTGTATGTATTTTTCATGGTTGCTTTCACAATGCAAAGCAGAGTTGAATAATTGCAAACGAAAGCAATGTCCTCCAATCCAAAATATTTGTTATCTGGCCCCTTCAAAAAAGTTTACCAATGCCTGTTTTGAAGGTTATTTTGCAAATATAGAGATTACATAGTTTTTTAACTTAATTTCAAGACATGCCATAGAAGTCACTTTTATCTCCTGCAATCAGAGAGCAGACAATGCTGAAAATCTAAAAATGTATAATCTTATAGTTGTTTTATATTAAAGTTAGGGTCCTAATAGAAAAACTGGGATTCTGAGACATAACATAGAGACATTTGGAGGGATGAGCCCCAGATTCTCCCAGACCCTGCAGAAGCAGATGTCACCCCCTTGCTAGAAGGGAACACCCTTTTTTAGCCTAGAGACTGTAAAGTTCTCAGCAGAGGCAGGTGCCTCAAAAGGATACTTGTCTTGTTCATCTTCCACCCCATTTCCCCCTCATTCCTAGCCTCTTAAAGTCCAAAATTTCTGCGGGAACTTTTGTAAGAAACACTGGCCATATGTATTAGTCAAGATTCTTCAGAGAGATAGAACATATGTATTTAATGAGATTATGAGGAATTGGCTCACATGATTATAAGGCTGAGAAGTCCCATGACCTGCTATCAGCATGCTGGAGACTCAAGAAAGTCAGTGGTTTGATTTTAGTTCAAGTCTGAGAGGTCTGAGAACCAAGGGAGTCAATGGTATCAATCCCAGTCCAAGGACAGAAAAAGACTGATGTCCCGGCTCAAGCAGGCAGGAAGACAAAGGAGGGGGAATTCCTCCTTCCTCTGTCCCTTTTGTTCTATTCAGAGCTTCAGTGGATTGGATCATGCCCACCCACATTGGGGAGAGCAGTCTACTCTACTGGAGTTCACTGATTCGAATGTTAATCTCATCTGGCGACATGCTTGCAGACACACCCAGAAACCGTGTTTAATCTAGGCACCCCTTGGCCTGGTTAAGTTGACACATAAAATTAACCATCACATCATATGAATTTTATTTCGTAAATATTTTCCAAATTTAAAAAAATGGAAGCAGTAGTGTATGTATCTAATATTGAAAGCAATATATGTTGTAAATATAACATATATCATGTTGGAAGACCTCTCTCTCTCTCCATAGTAAAAATTCTGGGAATCTGGAGGGGTGATAGCCAAACCAAAACCAGGCCCAACTTCACTATGAAGCTTGGTGGTGGTTGTCCGTTCAGGTTTAATATCAACCTGATATTGATTCTAGTCAGGTATCTGACTGAGATTTCCAGGATCCAACAATGATTCGAGGAATCTTTTGATTTGTTTGTCTGATCTAGAGAGATTCGGTTTGAGGAATGCTCATTATGTGTGTTGTAGGGGGAGATCTCACACTTCAGGTCCCATTTCCCTGCTTCCAGGGCAGTGGCTGCCTGCTGTTTCCTGCCAGACCGATTCTACCCTTTATGTCACTCCTATCTTAGGAACTCCAGTCCACTGAAGAGAACCAGCTGGCAGGGGAAGGGAACTAATTGCCAATGACTTTATAATTGAATATATATTTTTCTACTGTTTTGCTGTGACAATAATAATAATGCCTGATATTTGTTTAGTGCCTACTATATACCATGCCTACTTTACATACATCTGCTACTTAATGCTCACATGTAGATTTATTACTATTAATATCTCTATAGCATTGATGAGGTTACTGAGGCAGAAATTTGGCTAGCCCACACAGATAATAATTGATGGAGTCAGGTAATCTGTTCTTTTAACCTTTAACACAATGTACCGTATATATACCTGTATTTAAAACATTGTGAGGGTGATGCGGTGTAGAGAAGAAAGAGGACTAGGTTGAGAATCAAAGTAGCCAGTTCCAGGTTGCAGCCGTCTAGCTCAATGGCCTCAGTTACCAACTCTCTGGGTCTCAGTTTCTAAATCTGGAATGGATTGAACAGCTCCAACTTGAGTATTCCATAACTCTTAGTGTAATTTTTGTACTTTGAATGATGATAGATGTACAAATTGATGAACCTTTGTTTTAACGGTATATCTTTGTTTCCTAAGTGATTTATTATATCATCAACAATGGTGAGGAAATTATTCCTCAATTAAACTTTGCCTCAATTAGAACATTGTTCGTATCAGAATATAAGACACACTTATTTCTATTTCCAGAAACCCACTGTCGATAATGGCATTATTGTCACCAGTGTCTGGAAACAATGAATTCAAACTCTAAATAAGGCTATTCTGTTTTAGGTAATTTCGCTCATAAATAAACTGAGAAATATGATGGTATACAACAGGGTTTAGTGGGGATTTAGTGACACTTTTTGTAGATTCTGTAACTTTAAAAATCATATACAGTCATGTGCCACAAAACAATGTTTCAGTAAGTGTTGGACTGCATATATGACAGTGGTCTTATAAGAATATAGCACTGCATTTTTACTGTACCTTTTCTATGTTTAGATATACAGACACCATCGCGTACATTTGTATATAGCATTCGGTACAGTAACACATTGTACAGGTTTGCAGCCTAGAAGCAATAGAGTATATCATACAGCCGAAGTATGGAGTAGGCTTTACCATCTAGATTTGTGTAAATACACTCTATGGTGTTCATACTGAGAGAAAGGACTAGCTGGATTTCCTAGGCCGACTAAGAATCCCTAAGCCTAGCTGGGAAGGTGACGGCTTCCACCTTTCAACACCGGGCTTGCAACTTAGCTCACACCCGACCGATCAGATAGTAAAGAGAGCTCACTAAAATGCTGATTAGGCAAAAACAGAAGGTAAAGAAATAGCCAATCATCTATCGCCTGAGAGCACAGCGGGAGGGACAATGATCAAGATATAAACCCAGGCATTCGAGCCGGCAACAGCAACCCCTTTTGGGTCCCCTCCCTTGGTATGGGAGCTCTGTTTTCACTCGATTAAATCTTGCAAGTGCACTCTTCTGGTCCGTGTTTGTTATGGCTGGAGCTGAGCTTTTGCTCACCGTCCACCACTGCTGTTTGCGGCTGTCGCAGACCCGCCGCTGACTTCCATCCCTCCGGATCCGGCAGGGTGTCCGCTGTGCTCCTGATCCAGCGAGGCGCCCATTGCTGCTCCCGATCGGGCTAAAGGCTTGCCATTGTTCCTGCATGGCTAAGTGCCTGGGTTTGTCCTAATCGAGCTGAACACTAGTCACTGGGTTCCACGGTTCTCTTCCATGACCCACGGCTTCTAATAGAGCTATAACACTCTATTAGTGTTATATGGCCCGAGATTCCATTCCTTGGAATCCGTGAGGCCAAGAACCCCAGGTCAGAGAACGCGAGGCTTGCCACCATCTTGGAAGTGGCCCGCCACCATTTTAGAAGTGGCCCACCACCATCTTAGAAGTGGCCCACCACCATCTTGGGAGCTGTGGGAGCAAGGACATTTTGGTAACCATGAAGGAACCTCCAAAGCAATGAGTAATACTGGACCACTTTCGCTTGCTATTCTGTCATATCCTTCCTTTAAATTGGAGGAAAATACCGGGCACCTGTCAGCCAGTTAAAAATGATTAGCATAGCCGCCAGACTTAAGACTCAGTTGTGAGACTATCTGGGGAAGGGCCTTCTAACAACCCCCAACCCTTCTGGGCTGGGGATGTTGGTCTGCCTGGAGCCAGCTTCCACTTTCAATTTTCTTGGGAAAGTTGAGGGCTGACTAGAGGCAGAAATCTGTCGTTCCAAACTCCCAGCTGTAGCCGGTTGAGATCATGGCGCAGCCAGAAGTTTCTACTCAACAGTTGCCCATGTGTGAGCCCTTACCTTTCCTTCTGACCCATACCTCCTGGGTCCCGACCACGACTTTCTTGAAAGTGTAGCCCCAAAATTCTCCTTACCTCTGAATCTACTTCCTCTGATCCCTGCCTCCTACGTACTAATGGTTCAGACTTTCATTTCCTGTAGCAAGTTGTGTCTCCAAAGGGATCTAAGGAAGGTCTATGCCGCCTCCTTAGACATCTAGGCTATAAACCCAGGGATTCTTGCCCCTGGTGTTCCTCCCAATTTAGGCATACAGTTCTCGACATGGGCAGTTATGTGGGACCCGTTCCCCACCACCCTTGCCAAGGCCCCAAGTTTGTAATGGTTAAGAGGAGAGAGAGAGAGAGACAAAGAGGGAGTCAAAGAAAAAAAGAAAGAGAAAGATAAAAATAGTAAAAAAACACACACACCCCCCCAAAAAAAACCCACACAAAACAAAACAGTGTGACAGTGTGCCCTATTCCTTTAAAAGCCAGGGTAAATTTAAAACTTATAATTGATAATTGAAGGTCTTCTCCGTGACCCTATGACACTCCAATACTACCTTGCTGTCAGTGTAAACAAGGGTGTAGCCTGAAAACACTGAGGCCACTGACAACCCGGTAGCTTTCCTATCAAAAAATCCTTAAGCCAGTAACCTGCAGATGCATTCAATCTGTAGCGGCAACTGCTTTGCTCACAGAAGCAAGTAGAAAAGTAACTTTTAGAGGAATCCTCATTGTGAGCACAACTCAACAGTTCAGAATTATTCTAAGTCAAAAAAGCAAAAAGGTTGCTTACTGACTCAAAAGTCTTAAAGTATGGGGCTATTCTGTTAAAAACAACAACAGAAAAGGTAATTTAACACCAACCACTGATAATTCCCTTAACCCAGCAGGTTTCCTAACAGGGGATTTAAATCTTAATTACCGTACAAAGGTCGGACCAGACCTAGGAGGAACTCGCTTCAGGACAGGACGATAGATGGTTCCTCCCGGGTGACTGAGGAAAAAACCACAATGGGTATTCAGTAATTGATAGGGAGACTCTTGTGGAAGCAGAGTTAGAAAAATTGCCTAATAATTGGTCTCCTCAAACGTGGGAGCTGTTTGCACTCAGCCAAGCCTTGAAGTACTTACAGATTCAAAAAGACTTTCTCAATCCTGACTCAAAAGATTACCTACACCCTCTCTGAAATGAATTTGCATAAGAACTGTTGGTTATGGGAATGCATCTTGATGGGGCAGCTGGATTGTTATGAAATACTCAGGAACCCAGCCCAGCTCTAGGACTCACCCCTGAGCACAAAGGCAGTGTTGGGCAGGCTGGTAAAGGACCACTAGAATCCAGCAGCCCGACACCTTTCTTTGTGGCCAAGAAAGGCGGGAAAACAGGTGCAGGACTGCTACCTCGGTGAGCGTAACTAACCCGATAAGCAGAGGTCCATGGGTGGTTACGTATCCTGGAAAAGAATAAGCATTAGGCCCTTAGAGGATGCTCTAGGACTAACGCTCACTGGAAAATGACTAGGGGTGCTGGCATCCCTATGTTCTTTTTTCAGATAGGAAATGTTCCCCCCGCCCCAAGGCAAAAACACCCCTAAGATATATTCTGGAGAATTGGGACAATTTGACTCTCAGATGCTAAGAAAGAAATGACTTGTATTCTTCTGCAGTACCGCCTGCCCACGATATCCTCTTCAAGGGGGAGAAACCTGGCCTCTTGAGGGAAGTATAAATTATAACACCATCTTACAGCTAGACCTCTTTTGTAGAAAAGAAGGCAAATGGAGTGAAGTGCCATATGTACAAACTTTCTTTTCATTAAAAGACAACTTACAATTATGTAAAATGTGTTATTTATGCCCTACAGGAAGCCCTCAGAGTCTACCTCCCTACCCCCGCGATCCCCTGACTCCTTTCCCAACTAATAAGGACCCCCGTTCAGCCCAAATGATCCAAAAGGAGATAGACAAAGGGGTAAACAATGAACCAGAGAGTGCCAATATTCCCAAGTTTTGCCCCCTCCAAGCAGTGGGAGGAGGAGAATTCGGCCCAGCCAGAGTACATGTACCATTTTCTCTCTGACTTAAAGCAAAGTAAAATAGACCTAGGTAAATTCTCAGATAACCCTGATGGCTATATTGATGTTTTACAAGGGTTGGGACAATCCTTTGATCTGACATGGAGAGATACAATGTTCCTGCTAAATCAAACACTAATCCCAAATGAGAGAAGTGCCGCCATAACTGCAGCCTGAGAGTTTGGCGATCTCTGGCATCTCAGTCAGGTCAATGATAGGATGACAACAGAGGAAAGAGAACAATTCCCCACAGTCCAGCAGGCAGTTCCCAGTGTAGACCCTCAATGGGACACAGAATCAGAACATGGAGATGGGTGCTGCAGACATTTGCTAACTTGCGTGCTAGAAGGACTAAGGAAAACTAGGAAGAAGCCTGTGAATTATTCAATGATGTCCACTATAGCACAGGGAAAGGAAGAAAATCCTACCGCCTTTCTGGAGAGACTGAGGGAGGCATTGAGGAAACATAGCTCCCTGTCACCTGACTCTAAGCATACCTCCCTGTCACCAACTAATCTTAAAGGATAAGTTTATTACTCAGTCAGCTGCAGACATTAGGAAAAAACTTCAAAAGTCCACCTTAGGCCTGGAGCAAAACTTACAAACCCGATTGAACTTGGCAACCTCGGTTTTTTATAATAGAGATCACGAGGAGCAGGCGGAACAGGACAAATGGGATTAAAAAAAAGGCCACCGCTTTAGTCATGGCCCTCAGGCAAGTGGACTTTAGAGGCTCTGGAAAAGGGAATAACTGGGCAAATCGAATGCCTGATAGGGCTTGCTTCCAGTGTGGTCTACAAAGACACTTTAAAAAAGATTGTCCAAGTAGAAATAAGCTGCCCCCTCGTCCATGCCCCTTATGTCAAGGGAATCACTGGAAGGCCCACTGCCCCAGAGGACGAAGTTCCTCTGAGTCAGAAGCCTCTAACCAGATGATCCAGTGGCAGGACTGAGGGTGCCCGGGGCAAGCGCCAGCCCATGCCATCACCCTCACAGAGCCCCAGGTATGCTTGGCCATTGAGGGCCAGGAGGTTAACAGTCTCCTGGACACTGGCGCAACCTTTTCAGTCTTACTCTCCTGTCCCGGACAACTGTCCTCCATATCTGTCACTATCCAAGGGTCCTAGGACAGCCAGTCACTAGATACTTCTCCCAGCCACTAAGTTGTGACTGGGGAACTTTACTCTTTTCACATATTTTTCTAATTATGCCTGAAAGCCCCACTCCCTTGTTAAGGAGCGACATTCTAGCAAAAGCAGGGGCCATTATACACCTGAACACAGGAGAAGGAACACCCGTTTGTTGTCCCCTGCTTGAGGAAGCAATTAATCCTGAAGTCTGGACAACAGAAGGACAATATGGACAAGCTAAGAATGCCTGTCCTGTTCAATTTAAACTAAAGGATTCCGCCCCTTTCCCTACCAAAGGCAGTACCACGTTAGACCCGAGGCCCAACAAGGACTCCAAAAGATTGTTAAGGACCTAAAATCCCAAGGCCTAGTAAAGCCATGCAATAGCTCCTGCAATACTCCAATTTTAGGAGTACAGAAACCCAATGGACCGTGGAGGTTAGTGCGAGATCTCAGGATTATCAATGAGGCTGTTTTTCCTCTATACCCAGCTGTACCTAACCCTTATACTCTGCTTTCCCAAATACCAGAGGAAGCAGAGTGGTTTACAGTCCAGGACCTCAAGGATGCCTTTTTCTGCATCCCTGTACATCCTGACTCTCAATTCTTGTTTGCCTTTGAAGATCCTTCAAACCCAATGTCTCAACTCACCTGGACTGTTTCACCCCAAGGGTTCAGGGATAGCCCCCATCTATTTGACCAGGCATTAGCCCAAGACTTGAGCCAATTCTTATACCTGGACACTCTTGTCCTTTGGTACGTGGATGATTTACTTTTAGCCACCTGTTCAGAAACCTTGTGCCATCAAGCCACCCAAGCACTCTTTAATTTCCTCACCACCTGTGGCTACAGGTTTCCAAACCAAAGGCTCAGCTCTGCTCACAGCAGGTTAAATACTTAGGGCTAAAATTATCCAAAGGCACCAGGGCCCTCAGTGAGGAATGTATCCAGCCTATACTGGCTTATTCTCATCCCAAAACCCTAAAGCAACTAAGAGGGTTCCTCGGCATAACAGGTTTCTGCCGAATATGGATTCCCAGGTACGGCGAAATAGCCAGACCATTATATACACTAATTAAGGAGACTCAGAAAGCCAATACCTATTTAGTAAGATGGACACCTGAACAGAAGCGGCCACTATACTCAGCTAATTTTTTTTTTTTCCAGACAGGGTTTCACTGTGTTAGCCTGGATGGTCTCGATCTCTTGACCTCATGATCCGCCTGCCTTGGCCTCCCAAAGTGCTGAGATTACAGGCATGAACCACTGCACCAGGCTGCATAAATTCCATGTTAAGGAACTGGAGGAAAAGAAGTTTTCTTATCAATCGAAATAAATTTTAAAAGATTGTATAATTTTTTTTTCAATACTCATTTGTGATTTTTAATTATAGCAAATTAGAGCTAAAAGAGGGCTTTTAAATTGAATATAAATATTGAAGTATAAAAATTTAGAACACATAGTCCAATTCTTCTTTTTTTAAAATTATTATTACACTTGCAGGTTTGTTATATATGTATACTTGTGCCATGTTGGTGTGCTGCACCCATCAACTCGTCAGCACCTATCAACTCGTCATTTACATCAGGTATAATTCCCAATGCAATCCTTCCCCTCTCCCCCTCCCCATGATAGGCCCCGGTGTGTGATGTTCCCCTTCCCGAGTCCAAGTGATCTCATTGTTCAGTTCCCACCTATGAGTGAGAACATGCGGTGTTTGGTTTTCTGTTCTTGCGATAGTTTGCTGAGAATGATGGTTTCCAGCTGCATCCACGTCCCTACAAAGGACACAAACTCATCCTTTTTTATGGCTGCGTAGTATTCCATGGTGTGTATGTGCCACATTTTCTTAATCCAGTCTGTCACTGATGGACATTTGGGTTGATTCCAAGTCTTTGCTATTGTGAATAGTGCCGCAATAAACATACGTGTGCATGTGTCTTTATAGCAGCATGATTTATAATCCTTTGGGTATATACCCAGTAATGGGATGGCTGGGTCATATGGTACTTCTAGTTCTAGATCCTTGAGGAATCGCCATACTGTTTTCCATAATGGTTGAACTAGTTTACAATCCCACCAACAGTGTAAAAGTGTTCCTATTTCTCCACATCCTCTCCAGCCCCTGTTGTTTCCTGACTTTTTAATGATCGCCATTCTAACTGGTGTGAGATGGTATCTCATTGTGGTTTTGATTTGTATTTCTCTGATGGCCAGTGATGATGAGCATTTTTTCATGTGTCTGTTGGCTGTATGAATGTCTTCTTTTGAGAAATGTCTGTTCATATCCTTTGCCCACTTTTTGATGGGGTTGTTTGTTTTTTTCTTGTAAATTTGTTTGACTTATTTGTAGATTCTGGATATTAGCCCTTTGTCAGATTAGTAGATTGCAAAAATTTTCTCCCATTCTGTAGGTTGCCTGTTCACTCTGATGGTAGTTTCTTTTGCTGTGCAGAAGCTCTTTAGTTTAATTAGATCCCATTTGTCAATTTTGGCTTTTGTTGCCGTTGCTTTTGGTGTTTTAGACATGAAGTCCTTGCCCATGCCTATGTCCTGAATGGTATTACCTAGGTTTTCTTCTGGGGTTTTTATGGTATTAGGTCTAACATTTAAGTCTCTAATCCATCTTGAATTAATTTTTGTATAAGGAGTAAGGAAAGGATCCAGTTTCAGCTTTCTACTTATGGCTAGCCAATTTTCCCAGCACCATTTATTAAATAGGGAATCCTTTCCCCATTTCTTGTTTTTCTCAGGTTTGTCAAAGATCACATGGCTGTAGATGTGTGGTATTATTTCTGAGGACTCTGTTCTGTTCCATTGGTCTATATCTCTGTTTTGGTAGCAGTACCATGCTGTTTTGGTTACTGTAGCCTTGTAGTATAGTTTGAAGTCAGGTAGCGTGATGCCTCCAGCTTTGTTCTTTTGACTTAGGATTGTCTTGGCAATGCAGGCTCTTTTTTGGTTCCATATGAACTTTAAAGCAGTTTTTTCCAATTCTGTGAAGAAACTCATTGGTAGCTTGATGGGGGTAGCATTGAATCTATAAATTACCTTGGGCAGTATGGCCATTTTCAATGATATTTATTCTTCCTATCCATGAGCATGGTATGTTCTTTCTCCCTTTGTTTGTGTCTCCTTCTTTTATTTCACTGAGCAGTGGTTTGTAGTTCTCCTTGAAGAGGTCCTTTACATCCCTTGTCAGCTGGATCTCTAGGTATTTATTCTCTTTGAAGCAATTGTGAATGGAAGCTGATTCATGATTTGTCTCTCTCTGTTTGTCTGATTTACACTTTATGTGACTTCAATAATTTTAATTCTCTCCCTCTTTCTTTTTTGAACGGAGTCTCAGCTTCTGTCGCCTAGGCTGGAGTGCAGTGGCTGGATCTCAGCTCACTGCAAGCTCTGCCTCCCGAGTTCCCGCCATTCTCCTGCCTCAGCCTCCGAGTAGCTGGGACTACAAGCGACCGCCACCACGCCCGGCTAGTTTTTTGTTTCACGTGTTAGCCAGGATGGTCTCGATCTCCTGACCTCATGATCCGCCCATCTCGGCCTCCCAAAGTGCTGGGATTACAGGCTTGAGCCACCGCGCCTGGCCTCTCTCCCTCTTTTCTTCCCTCCTCTCCTCCTTCAGTCCTCTCTTTTTACATTTTTTAAAATTAATTAATTAATTTATTTTTCTGTGTACTGTGCTTAACACAGATTTTTAAATGTTTATTAAATTCCTACTTTGTGTCAGGTGCTGTACTGGGCACTAATGGTATATTCTTTGCACCCAAAGACTTCACAGTCTTATCAAGAATTGTTAGAATACTCGCTCTTTAGTGTAGCTAGTGATCTACAGGGAAAACAGGCAGAATAGAGAGGTTGGGACCATTAACTTCCTTCAAGGGCATGAGGAGGGAGCAGAGACATTTTACAAAGGGAGAGTTATTGATCTGATTTTCTTCATTATATTATTTTGAGACTTGATAGATCTATCTTGTGTGTGAATAATATTTCCATTTCTGTTCCTTCTCTAAAAAGTTAAGAATATGGAACACTTCACTTCTTTTGGAAAGTTCATGTTTTCTAGAAAAGATTTTTCAATTGAGGTTCTACTGATTTACATTAGCACATTTTACTCTGTGTAGCTTAGTTTCTACATTTTAAATTGTCCTTATTAATTTTTCTTCTGTTTTAAAGCAATATAAAATCTATATGACCATGCACAGATATTCACACATGAAAAGACTTTATTACTGAAAAACAGCTTAGTAACTTCAGGAAATAACAAAGAAAATTATGCTAAATCTAATTTTAAAATCTAAATCTAAAGTATGCTAAAATCTAATTTTAAAAGCATAGTGAATAGCTATTATTGTTTAACTCTTTCTGCTTATCTGTAAAACTTTTCTTTAGCATCATTTAAGAAGTTTATCAATGCCTCTTTGTTCTCTGAAAAAAAGAAAAATATGAGAGCTTATAAAACTCAAACTCTAAAGTGTCATTCACTACTTAGTGTACTTAGGCATTTTTTCATTGTAAAGAAAAACTTTAAACTTGGAGTCTTCAATTTAATATTAAAATATTTTAAATATTTTGCATTACTATTTTCTCCTTTACATATGGTTTACTTATTCTCTTTAAAATGATTGTGTATGAGTAATAGGAAAGGCTTTTTGACTTCTTGTATTTTTTGCCTACTTTTCTAATTATTTCTGTTAAGGATGGTACATAATAGTGAAACGATTGATGAGGAGAATCTTATCTTCCTAAGAAAAAACTTGTTTTCACTTCATTTTTCTTAGAGAAGAGGGAAATGCATATACTAAGAAGTAAAAATTGCAAATGAAAAATAATTTAGTTTTTGTCCTATACTTATTTTTTGTAGACTACATTATATATCTATATTTATATGTATACACACAAACATTCATACATTAGAGCAATCAATATATGCCTTTACTTATATTTTTACAAATTGTGATAGTCTTACAACCTTGAATGTATTATCTGAATTGGCACTTTGAATAATATATCATTTTTAATGTGAATCATTTGAGGAGTTGAAAAGTGCCATTTGAATGCAATATGTTTTCAACCTGAAAGGTCTTTTTTCCTCATTCATTCTCTGGTAGATATTAATGTAAATGTTAACATATAGGCTCAATGGTTCCCCGAGAAACCTAAAAGAGTAAAGAAAATAATCACAATGAAAAATGAACTTTTCTGATTAATAAATGGTTCAAAGACAAAAATCATTCACAAAATATTGGACAATCCAAGACAAACATATATAAAATATTTTTAACAATACTTAAGTAAAATTGATTTAGCTATAACTCACAAAAATGATGATGATAGTGGTGGTGGTATAAAAACTCACATTTACTCAGTACTGGGGTTTTTAGACACTACACTAAATACTTCCCATGTATTAGTTTATTTCCTCAAAAGAGCCCTATGAAATATTTTCTATTAATTGTTGGAAGCTTAGAAATGTTAATTGAACTACCTAAGGTCCCATAGCTAAGAAGCAGTTTATGTAGTCATTATAAACTGTCTACCAAATATTTCTGGTTCTCTTTCCAAGCACATGTTAGTATTGTACTTCCCCACCCACTTGAAATTAGGTGTGTCTGTGTGACTTGCTCTAGTAAACTGTGAGCCAAGTGACTTAAATTGGCCAATAAAATGAAAGCAGAATATGACTTCCAGTTGGAAACTCTGAAGCCACTGAGTGATTTCCCATGCTCCGTTTATTTTCCTCTGTAAGGACAAACCGTATGTCAAAATCACTGGCTGCTCTATAAGCCTGAGTCTTGGAAGAATGACAATGACAACAGAGCTCACAACCATAATGGACAAGCAGATTCGAGGTGCTGGCACGTTCAGTGTCTGGGGAAGATAGCTCTTCAGTTCACAGATAACTGTCTTCTAGCTGTGTCCTCACATGTTTGAAGGGGCTGGAGGTCTCTCTTGGGCCTCTTTTGTAAAAGCACCAGTCCCACTAATTAGGGCTCTTCCCTCAATGACCTAATCACTTTCCATAGGTGGCTCTTCCTAATGCCATCATCTCGGTGAGGCAGGAGACTAGAGTCTGCAGGCAGGAAACCTAAGAGCAATTTATGCTGACTTCCTAGAACTAAATCAAAAAGAATCCCCAACTTTCCATGCCCAAATAACAAAAGGATCAAAGGCTACTCCTTTTACAGCCCTCCCCTTTTGTACTTTGGAGATAAAAAATGGAAAGTACCTCGGATAGGTCCCCTCCTGTAACCAGTCAGAATGGTGGTGGGCCTAGTCTAAATTTGCAGAGGGATGTAACTTTGTAACTTCACTTCAGCCTCTGATTGGTTGCCTTCCACAACCAATCAGACTGGCTGGGGGCCACTCCTTCATTTACATACGATGTATACCAAGTAACCAATGGGAAACCTCTAGAGGGTATTAAAATCCCAGAAATTTCTGTGACCAGCACTCTGGAACCGCTTGCTTGAGTCTGCTCCCACTCCGTGGAGTGTACTTTCTTTTCAATAAATCTCTGCTTTCATTGCTTTATTCTTTGATTGCTTTGTCTGCGTATTTTGTCCAATTTTTTGTTCAAAATGCCAAGAACCTGCACAATTGGTAGTCAAAACCCTCCATCTGTAACGTTAGGGGTTAGGATTTAACATACAAATTTTGGACGGGACACAAACATTAAGCACATAGCACTATTTTACTGAAAACTAAGAAAATCAAGTAAAAACTGTGTACAATGTAACAGCATTGTCATAACTTTCACATATATAAAAAGCAAGCAGTTTAAAGATATAATGTGCCAGGCGCGGTGGCAGAAGCCTGTAATCCCAGCACTTTGGGAGGCCGAGGCGGGTGGATCATGAGGTCAGGAAATCGAGACTATCCTGGCTAACATGGTGAAACCCCGTCTCTACTAAAAATACAAAAAACTAGCCAGGCGAGGTGGCGGGCGCCTGTAGTCCCAGCTACTTGGGAGGCTGAGGCAGGAGAATGGCGTAAACCCGGGAGGCGGAGCTTGCAGTGAGCCGAGATCGCGCCACTACACTCCAGCCTGGGCGACAGAGCGAGACTCCGTCTCAAAAAAAAAAAAAAAAAAAAAAAAAAGATATAATGTAAGCAAAGCTCCCTTCACAACAATAAAAAATTATTAAAATCTTAAAAAGGAGCATGAAAAAATCTATTAAAGATGTGCTGAAAAATAATAAAGTTAAAACAAACAACTTGTGAGGGATGCAAAATGATTTGATCAAATGATGTCATACCTTACTGTGAAAGGTTGAGTACGTGGAAGACTCAACATTATAAAAATATTAGTTCTCCATAACTTATACACTTAACAAAACCACAGTAAAAATATTAACAGAATATTTTTCAGAGGGAACCCAGAATAGCAAGTTTAAAATTTATATGGAAGAACTAATTCAAAGGAGTTCAGCTTTTGCTAAGGATGTATAAAACTGTCAGAGAACACTGTTAGAAAAATCTGGATGATAAACAAAATCATAACTCTTCTTGAACTGTTCCTAAAGCAGCAGTCATAAGGAACTAACTACACTAAATTCCAAAGTGTAACAAACCCTTCCAAGGTGAGAACACACAATTTTTTTTTTCACCATTAGTAGAGCACTAAGAAGAGTTACCTACTGCAAAGGTGAGTAAGAAAAAAAAAAAAAAGCCAAGTATTAACCAGCATGTCAGGGAGTCCAAACATGAGAAAGTTCTGCACTCACTCACAAGCTGGACGTTTTCCTCCCCTTGGTGATGCTATGTACAAAGCTCTACCTACTTTCTAGAATTATCTCTTATTTGGAACCAAAGTTAAAGGGGAAGAATCTAGTAACTCTGGGGGTGGAAACTAAAACAAAACTATCTTCCTTGGACAGGGGAAGGGAAAACAAAGTGAAATAAAACGTTCCACTCCTGGAGGAAGAGGGAAGAGACCCAGGAAGAGGTGAAATTTCAGTTTGATTCCAAAGGCAGGAAAAAGCCAATGTCTTAGTTCAAAAGTAGCCAGATAGGAAGAATTCTTTCTTACTAGGGAGAGGGCCCACCTTTTGTTCTATTTAAGCCTCTGATTGATTAGACAAGGCCCAGTCACATCATGGAGTTCAATCTGCTTTACTCACTCCATTGATTTAAATGTTAATCTCATGCAAAACATCCTCCCAAAAACACTATGTTTGAGCCCAAATCTGGGCACCCTGTGACCCAATCAAGTTCACAGATAAAATTAACCATCACTATGTGCTTTTGTGTGTGTGTGTGTGTGTGTGTGTGTGTGTGTGTGACAGGGTCTTGCTCTGTCACCCAGACTGGAGTGCAGTGGTGTGAACATGGCTCACTGCAACCTCAACCTCCTGGGCTCAAACAATACTTCCACCTCAGGCTCCCGTGTTGCTGGGACCACGGGTGTCAGACTTCATGCCCCACCAGCTTTTTATAATATCAAAGAATCAAAGAATGTTCAAACATAAGCAATTTCAGATAAATTAGAATACAGGCATATGATTTAGTGCTATGCTGCATAGAAATGCCCTGAGAAGAAAATTTAAAGTCCTGGTAAATTTTTATGATATACTTTTAACTTATTAAAATGTTTACAGAGGATTATGTTTTATGTGCCCTTTAAAACTGTGTAAAAATGCATGAAAGAGACATAGATATGTGTATGTAAATGAATGCATGTATAATATATGTATTATGTGTATATATATGTCAAACAAACCAATTTTCTTGTTATACTGGTAAGATGGCATATTTCCACTAAAATGATAATTATATTTAATAGAAATGCATAGAAAATACTATAGAAAATGCTAAGTCAAAAGGCAGAGATACAATAAAGAATAAAGAAACATATGCATGTTTCGTGTAGTCCATCTTCCACAAATTTCAAAAATGACATTTTTGTTGTATGAGTTTGTTTGCCCCTTTGGTACTTCAAACAAAGCTTCCTGGTCATTTAGAAGATAAAATCCAAACTCCTGTCTTTGCCCTGGGACAACCTTTCTAGTGTCAACTCATCAGAAGCCCTTCTTGCACTGTGAATTCTCATGGTACCAAACTCTGTTGTTTTCTGCACACACAATGCTGCTTTATGTCTCTGTACTTTTACCTAGTCTGTATTCCCTTCCTAGATCTTGAAACATCCTTTACACTCTCATGAGCCTGAAAAATATTTATTATTTTTAATACTCTGCTCTTCTGGTGATGTCATGTTGAAGAAATCCCACATAGTATCAGTTTTCTCCTGAGAAACAAACAGGCTGAAGTAGGAATATCTTCCTTTCTTCTATTTTTATTGCTATATATACTGCTATTTTATTACCCTTTATATGTATAAAATTGCTGTAATTGTTTAGTTACTGATACAGTTTTCCCACTGGGGTATAAACTTCCCAAGGACAGTAGTTGTGTCTTATCACCACCTATAACTCAAAAAAAAATTTTCAGGCACTCAACCAACAAATGTTTATTTCAAACTAATTGAAGTGAAAACTATTAAGATCAATATGGAAATGATGTTTGTCTATGATAGGATTCAGAGGAGAGCATACTTTCTTAAGTAAATGTTATGGTGAAGGAATTATTAGGAGGCAGATTTCTTAACGTCCTTTGTGTTTCTTAGTTTGAAGTAGCAATTGTTAAGCCATATAATTGTTTTAGGTAAGAACCGTTAATACAAGACTTGGCTAACTGGAGGTTTTTATTTAAATTTACAATACAGAATTCAAAAATTAGTACACTTTTCTTTCCATTTCAGGCGGTATTTTGGACTAGATTGCCTTAAGATTCCTCCTATGGAAAAGAGCTAAAAGAGACAGAGAAAATGTAACAATAAACTCTTTATGAGTGCATCTTGTAAATACACAAGAAAGTAAGGAATTTTTAGAGGGCAAAGAATCAACAGAGGTAAACAAAACTCAGATGTAAATTCTCCTTAAGGAAATTTTCTGTAGGGAGAAAGTTTGTTTACAGGGACTGTCCATAAGTGGGGAACACAGGATCAACTCCATGTCTATACAAGATGGATATTCACAGGGAATCACTTCTCTACATCCCATATATTTACCTCTCAGAAGAAGACAAGAAAAATAGTTCTTCTTGGAATTTGATGCTGTATAGAGGAAAAAGAAAAATTTTCTTTCAGACTTTGTAACCATAAGCCATCTGATTTCAGTTTTATAGACAGAATTCATACTTCCTGGGTGGTCTCAGTTCTCAGCATACACTCAGTGTAATGTGGTCCTGGTTACTGGTGTCCCTGGGACCCGCCAGGTCCAGACAAAAGCCCTCTGCCATGAAAACTATCACAGCTTGGAGCTCAAATAATATCCATAGAAATATGAGCTCACAGTAAAAACAAAAGTGAAACAAAGCAAAATAAAGTAAGCAAGAGTTGATGAATGAGAGCTAGCAGAAAAAAACAAATCACAGAATCAAATCTGAAAAAAAAAAAGTTAAATGTTGGAATTATCAGACACAACATATAAAACAATGATTTGAAAATAAGTTACAAGTGAGAGTCTGTAAAAATGACTGAATATAAAATCCAAATATGATGGGTTTATTAGCAGATTAGACAAAGATGAAGAGGAAATTAGTGAACTGGAAAGAGATATGGAGAAATTTTAAAGAATGTAAGAAAGTCCATGGGATGAAAGATAGAGAAGACATGTTAAGTAAAATGAAAGATAGAGTCAGGTTAAAAACAAGAAATTAATATATAAACAGTAAATTTATCATAACAGTAAAAATTTAGGTGAGCAAAGATAAATCGAAGATTTAACCCTTTTCCAGTTTAGAAAAAAAAGTGCAACTCACTGCCAGCACAATTTTACATAAATATGCTCTTTGAGGCTAAAGCAAATCTGACTGATTTTCAACGTGAAAATAAAATACATAAACTGTTCTCAGAGTTATTTCTAAGCAGAACTAACATCAGAATTGTCTGAATCATGAGAGTCGTCTATTTTGGAAAAATCAGATTCATCAAATGAATCTTTGACCAGCTACTCTTCAAGAAAAATGTTAACATCATGTATAGGAATGCTGGCTGGGCACGGTGGCTCACACCTGTAATCCCAGCACTTTGGGAGGCCAAGGTGGGTGGATCACAAGGTCAGGAGATCAAGACCATCCTGGCTGACATGGTGAAACCCCGTCTCTACTAAAAAATATAAAAAAATTAGCCGGGCGTGGTGGCAGATGCCTGTAGTCCCAGCTACTTGAGAGGCTGAGGCAGGAGAATGGTGTGAACCAGGGAGGCAGAGCTTGCGATGAGCCAAGATCATGCCACTGCACTCCAGCCTGGGTGACAGAGCGAAACTCCGTCTCAAAAAAAAAGAAAAATCATGTATAGGAATGCTATGTTTTCTAGGATTTGATATTTTTAGCAATAGAGAATTACTATATTTTGTAAATGGAAATACCACTACTAAAAACAGAATGATGTAAATAGAATGCTGTAAATAGAATGATGTTTTCTGTTTCTGAAGTTGATATACAAGAACAATGTGAAAATAATAATACAAGCAAGATATTTTGTGGCAAATTTATCTCGGGGTAAATGCTGCAGCTGCAAGCACTGCTGGCGAGTATTCTCAGAGCAAATGGGAAAAGTGTTACAACCTCACCCAGAAGTATAGACAGCTATGTTCAGTTGGATTATAATTATTCTGAGAAATGATTTCTCCACAGCATCAGTGAAAGCTTGAAGAAAGTGAAATGATGTGTTTAATATCCTGAGAGAAAGTAACTGTCAGTGCAGAATTGTATACTAGAAAAATCACGAGAATTAGGGCAAAATAATGGCAGTTTCAGATAAAACCTAACAGTTTGTCCACAATAAAGTAAGGAAAACCTAAAATACACATTTCAATGTAGGGTCCAGCCCTACTGGGCCTGTGGATTTTTCTCTTAATGTGTGGAGACAAGAGATCACAGAAACAAAGACACAAGACAAAGAGATAGAAGAAAAGACAGCTGGGACTGGGGGACCACTACCACCAAGGCTTGGAGACCAGTAGTGGCTCCGAATGCCTGGCCACACTGTTATTTATTGTATGCAAGGCAAGAGGGCAGGGTAAGGAGTGTGAGTCATCTCCAATGATAGGTAAGGTCATGCAAGTCATGTGTCCACTGGACAGGGGACCCTTCCCTATTTGGTAGCCAAGGCAGAGAGAGAGGGGACAGCTTACGTCATTATCTCTTTTATGTGTTTCTCGGAGAGATCAAATACTTTAATACTTTCACTAATTCTGCTACTGCTATCTAGAAGGTGGAGCCAGGTGTACAGGGTGGAGCATGAAAGTGGACCAGGAGCGTGACCCCTGAAACACAGCATCACAGGGAGATGTTTAGGCCTCTGGATGGCTGTAGACGGGCACGACTGATGTCAGGCCTTCCGCAAGAGGTGGTGGAGCAGAGTCTTCTCTAACTCCCCTGGGGAAAGGGAGTCTCCCTTTCCCGATCTGCTAAGTAACAGGTGCCTTCCCAGGCACTGGCGCTACCGCTAGACCAAGGAGCCCTCCAGTGGCCCTGTCCGGTTGAGACAGAGGGTTCACACACTTGTCTTCTGGTCACTTCTCACCGTGTCCCTTCAGCTCCTATCTCTGTATGGCCTGGTTTTTCCTAGGTTAGAGTTGTAGAACAAAGATTATTATAATATTGGAATAAAGAGTAATGTTACTAACTAATGACAGATAATATTCATATATAATCATATCTATAATCTATTTCTAGTATAACTATTCTTATTGTCTATATTGTCTTTATTATCCTGGAACAGCTTGTGCCTTTGGTCTCTTTCCTCGGCATCGGGGTGGCTTGCGCCCACATTTCAGGAGGAAAGAATATTATCTTAGATGGAAGTTTTTGTCAGGGGGTCAAGCAACAACTTGATTGTTTATATAATGATTCCAGAGTATATAAAAAGAAAGAAAAAATCAGCTCTTTATATGAAAATAGCATAAGTTTGTTAGCAAAAGCCCCCTCAAAAATGAATGAGGAAGGAGATATCAGGTCATCTCATTGTGACATTGATGCAAAAATGTTTAGCCAAATATTAGCAAGCATAACTGAGCAATGTACAATAAAGAATATAAATACTCTGTAATCCCAGCACTTTGGGAGGCCACGACGGGTGGATCACGAGGTTGGGAAATCGAGACCACCCTGGCTAACATGGTGAAACCCCGTCTCTACTAAAAATACAAAAATTAGCCGGGGGCAGTGGCGGCGCCTGTAGTCCTGGCTACTCCAGAGGCTGAGGCAGGAGAATGGTGTGAACCCGGGAGGCGGAGCTTGCAGTGAGTGGAGATCGCGCCACTGCACTCTGGCCTGGGCGGCAGAGCGAGACTCCGTCTCAAAAAAAAAAAAAAAAAAAAAAAAAAAGAATATAAATACTTTTTGACCAAGTGGTTTAACTCAGAAGTGCAACAGAGGTTCAACATAAAATCAGGCCAGATGCAGTGGCTCATGCCTTTGATCCCAGCATTTGAGGAGGCCAAGGTAGGAAAATCGCTTGAGGCCAGAAGTATGAGACCAGCCTGGGGCAAGATAGCAAGACTGAGTCTTTATTTAAAAAGAAAAAAGAAAAGAAAATCAATAAAAGCAAACAAATGCATTAATAATGTCAAGAGAAAAACTTGGCAATTGTATGAAAAGATACCTGAAATTAGTAAGTTAAGAAAAAGAAATAACAAGATGGCACAAACAGAAAACAAAGCTAATCACTGTGAGTAGGTACATCAAAGGCAACTGTACTGAATATTCCAAAGACAAAGATTAAAGATTGTTAGATCAAAGTATTAATAATAAAGAACCACTTGTATAACTCTTACATGGGACATAATTTTTTAAGAAGGATAAAATATAGATAGGTTGAAAATAGACACTGGAAAGGATATACGTATTAGGCTATTCTTGAATTGATATAAAGAAATACCCAAGACTGGGTAATTTATAAGAATAGAGGTTTGATTGGGCTCACAGTTCTACAGGAAGCATACCGCCGGCATTTGCTTCTGGGGAGGCCTCAGGAAGCTTTTACTCAGGGCAGAAGGTGAAGCTGGAGCTTGCATGTCCCATGGCAAAAGCAGGTGTGATAAAAAATTAGAGAGAGTGGGAGGACGTGCTACACACTCTTAAATGACCAGATCTTGTGTGAACTCAGAGTGGTGAAAGCTTGCTCATTACCAAGGGTATGGCCCAAGCCATTCATGAAGGATCTATATCCCTTTGACTCAAACACCTCCCTTCAGGCCCCACCTCCAACACTGGAGATTACAGTTCCACTTGAGACTTGGGAGGGGACAAATATCTAAACTATATCAACATGCAATAAAACCTTAAGCAAATATATGTATTGTGAATGTCTTGTCCCAATCTATGCAAACTTTTTGAAATGCTACATGATATCTTCCAAAAATCAGAAGTTTTCAGTTCTATTGCAGTATAATTTATCAACTTTTCCTTTTAGGCTTAGTATTTTCTGAACTTTGTTTAAGGATTTTTGCCTAATTCCAAATTATAAAGATTCTCTCTCTTTTTTATTTAGATGTTTATAATTTTACCTTTTACGTTTAGAGCAATAATCCATTTCAAATTAATATTTGGGTATGGGAAGTGAAGTAGAGGTCAAATTGTATTTTATTTTTTATATGGATATATAATTGTTTCAGTACTGTTCTAGTGATCAATTTCTGCCAAAAACCAACCAAACAAAAACAAACAAAACTATCCCAAAACTTAGAAGTTTAAAATAAATAAAGTGAATAAATAAAATAAAATAAAATAAAATGGGTAAAACGCTCATTTTATTTTTTTCCGTGATTATTTGGATCAGGAATTATGGAAAGGCTTGGCAAGGTGGTTCATCTCTGTTCTATATTATCTGCTAGGACGCCTAGCTTTGAAGGATCTACTTCCACAATGGCGTCTTCCCTTCTATGTCTGGTGCCTGGGTTTCTTGGCCCCTCTCTATTTCTTAACTCATGGTGTCTCATCCACTAGGGCTTCTCAATGTGGCTTGGGATTTTCATAGAACAGTGACCTCAGAGTAGTTGGACATTTTACATAGCAGCTCACGGTTTCAAAAGACCAAGGTGGAAGCTATCAGCCCACTTATGACAAGGTCCAGAAATAGCATTATAACCAATTCCACTATGCTATGTTGGTGAAATCACTCACAAAACAGCTCAGAGTCAAGGGAAGGGAAACTGACCACATCTCAATGGAAAAAAAAGTGAACAAATTTGTGGCCATCTTTTTTATTATTATTATGCTTTACGTTCTGGGGTCCATGTGCAGAACGTGCAGGTTTGTTACACAGGTATACACATGCCATGGTGGTTTGCTGCACCCATCAATCTGCTATCTGCATTATTTATTTCTTGTAATGCTCTCCCTCCCCTATCCCCCCACCACCCGACAGGCTCTGATGTGTGATGTTCCCCTCCCTGTGTCCATGTGTTCTCATTGTTCAACTCCCACTTATGAGTGAGAACATGTGTTCTTTAATTGGCCACAGCATCATATAGAGAAAACCATTCTTTCCCTCATTAAACTGCATCATAGTTATCATAATTTAAAGAAATATTTGCACATGAATCTATTTCTAAACTCTTTATTCTATAATAAAATTAAACATGTACTTACTATAGGACCTAGTAATCCTACTCCTCAGTATTTACACAATATAAATGAAAAGTTATATTAACATAAAAACCACCCCATGAATATTTACAGCAGTTTTATGCATAATTATCCAAAACTGGAAATGATTCTAACGTTCTTCCATCAGTGAATGGATAAAGAAACTGTAATGCAGTGATACAGTGAAACTTATTTAGCAAATAAAGGAAATAACTATTAATTTACACAACAACATAGATGAATCTTAAATACATTTTGCTAAGCAGAGGAAACCAAATTCAAAATGTCACATATTACTTGATTCCATTCATAAAGTATTATATACAAAGCAAAATTATAGGATGTGTACTTGTCAGGGTTCTGCCAAGAAACAGAAGCAATAACATATGTATAGAGATGTATAAGAGATTTATTATGGGAACTGGCTCATGCGAGTTTTGAGGCTGAAATCTACCCTGGTATTCTATCTGCAAGCTGGAGACTAGAAAGCCAGTGGTGTAATTCAGCCAGAATCCTAAGGCCCGAGAACCAGGGGAGTTGAGAACAGGGAGGGTGGTTCCACTGGTGAGAACTGAATGTTCCACCTCCGAGAGAGAGAGACAGAGAATTCACTTTTCTTCTGCCTTTTTGTTCTATCTGAGCCCTCAGCTGATTGGATGGATGCCCGCCCACATGGGTGAGGGTGGATCTTCTTCACTGGGTCCACTGATTCAAATGCTAATCTCTTCTAGAAACACCCTCATTAACACACCCAGAAATAATGTTTCATCACGGAAACATCTGGGCATCCCTCACCCCAGTCACGTTCACACCTAAAATTAACCAGCGCAGGATGAAAAAGAAGTCTGTAGTTGCTAGGTGTTAGGGTGAGGGGAGACGTTGACAGCAAAAAGTCACCATAAAGGAATTTGGGGGCTGATGAAACTTTTCAGATCACAACTATAGAGGTAGGCCCATGACTCCATTCATTTTTCAAAACCAGTAGAACTGTATACCACAAAGAATGGGTAATTTAAAGCTAAATTTAAAAAGAGCATCACATACACACTGCATTGCAGTTAGTAGCTTTGTTTCTTATAGAGATATGGGTTAGTTATTCTGAAACTAATTTATGTGGACACTATGGTTGAAAACACAAATAGATATATGTAGAAATAAAAGCCGGGTTTCTTTCTCATTGTTGAGAACAAAAGTTTCAAAGAAGTAAAGGAGGAAGGTTAGAATGAACTCTGTGCTGCTGGACTGGAGTTGGAAATATCTGTATAAAGTTGTGTGTGTGTGTGTGTGCGCGCACAGAAATAAATATACAGTGTGTATGTATGTATGTATGAGGTAGTATACAAACACATTTCTTCACACTCTGTCTGCTGAGAGAGTTTAAAAGCAATGACAACCCAGTAGCAATAAGAACACTTGAAGCCCAGATTTTGATTTTCAAGTGCCATTCTCCAAATAAAGAAACCACGCTCCTTGGTAAAGAGGTTGCTTGGACGAGGAAAATAGAAGATGTGCTTGAAATATCTTGTGGTACCAGAAAATAAAGTAGTTATAAAAATAAATTACTTGTATTAAACATAATTTTTGGCAAGCAAAAGTATATTGCAGAATATATGCAGTGTCATTCTATTTGTGTGACGTCTAGAAATATCCCAAAGTAGACATATTGTTAAAGGATGCAAACATACATGGCGATAATCTAAAGAAAATCGAGGACATGCAATTCAGAATGCTAGTTTTCTTCTTTGCTAAAAACAAAAACACTGTGGAACTTTCAACAGCTTAATGGCTTCCACAGTCAGAAAGACTTTCACTTCCTTTATCTCACATATATCTTTGTATTGCTACAATTGCTTCCATCTGTTTGGGGTTCAGTAGATCTAGTGATTGCATCCTCTGGGTAGTAGCCAAGCTTAAAATTGAAGATTGATTTTAGCTGTCTTTCTCTAGGGTAAACGATTTTTATATCTTAATGCTCGTGTTCTCTAATCATTTAACCATATTTGCATTATTTCTTTGGTCTGCTCTGAGTTTTCCTCATGCTTTGGCTTGTAAACCTTGTAATGCTGTGGAATTGACTACTCCTAAACATAATGAGTGGATGGCCTCTTAATTCCTTCATGCTGTGCGCTCTACGGTATCAGTGAGCAAATCCAAAATATATTGGCTCTAAATGCAATTTCCAAAAAGGCCTTAATAAGGTAGCTTTCTATTCCACAGTTCCCCAGAAAAACACCCAAGCCTTGAGTGGTTAAAATTATCTGTCCCCGCTCTCTCTAGTTTCTTAGGATTTGAGAGTAGCAACTCTATGCAAATAGTCCATTTATCTAACCCAGATAGTTTTTAGTCATAGAAATACCTCTATAAACAGTACAAATAATACTGTAATGAATATATGAAAATATAAATTTTACTTTCTCAGATTGTGTGAATTTATTATTTCAATATTTTCATATCATTAAATGCTTACACAATACACTAAATGTAAACAAATGCACCATGAGAGCAAGATGAAAAGGATAATTTTACTAGAAGTTATGAAACTCATTAGATACACTTCAAAGTTTTCTCTAAGGTTCGTACAACCTCTTGGCAAATAAATGTATTAGATTTATTCTTACATCACATATTTTAATAATAATCAAGTAATATTTATTATATTAATTATACTTATATATTTATCCAAAATAAATGTAAACATGTTTTTAGAAAAAAGTGATCTAACTAAACGCAATGTGATATCCTGTATTAACTTCTGAAACAGAAAAAGAATTAGAGGAAAAACTGGTGAAATCAGAGTAAAGTCTGTAGTTTAATTTATCAATGTATTGATATTAATTTTTTAGTTTTGACAATTAAGCCATGGTTATGTAAGAGGGTTATATTAGGGAAATCAGACTGAAGAGTACATGGAGCCTCTATGTTCTTGCAACTAAAACTATTCAAAATAAAAAGTTTATTTAAAATATTTTATATTATTTTTAAGTAAACATTTTATTTCACTTAATGTGTATCCTAAGTCTTTTGACATTTTTTACTTAAAAGAATAACTTGCACAAAAATCTAAAAATGTAGTTTTTAGGCCAATTATTTAAAAATATAGATTAAAATTAATGGTGGTCTTTATTTAGAATTTTCCTATCATGTAAACTTATATAAGATAATAAACATGCATTTTTGTTTTGAATTAATGCTTTGAAACTGTATTTCCCAGAAATTGGATGACATTTATTGTCATTTTGTAATTAGAGGTTATATAACTTAAATGTCTTTTATTTGTGCAATATAGAATTTATAATTGCCTGTAGAAAATATCATTCTATCTTTTATGAACAATATTTCTTTTAGATGAATTCAGTTATACATTTGGTATAAAAGTCCTTAAGTACCAAATAGACCTTCTATTACATACATTTTCTGTTAGGAGTCACATGAGCAGTACAGATAACTATTGACATTCTTCAGGAGTTTAAAATATAAATATGTACAAGACAAAAGTAGTACACAATTTTAGTGTGAAGTCTAATGAGGAAATCAGACCAATGAACTTGGGGGAAAACCTCAACTCATTTCTGATGCTGCATTTCCCAATTTGTGAAAGAAGAAAAACCAAATATATTGTACTTCTTAAATATGCCATGAAGACAAATCCGTGGAGGCATTTAGCGATTCTGGAGGATTCTATTTAGGTATAAACAACAAATTAACTAATTTGCTGCATTTCGTGGACAACAAAGAAATAGTACTTTATTATGGATGATGCATTTTTTCCCCATTATTGAAAGTGATGGTTTCTTGACATACTAACAAAATAGAGAAAATAATAACATTAGCACGGTTTAAATATGTGTTTATTTTTCAATTAACACTACCCTGAATTTAAACCTAATAATGACTCTGAGAAGTTGTGAAGTACAGTTTTTCCTGTTTGTGGACATTTATGTTGATTCCCAAACAGAGCTGGCTTCCACTCTATGGAGAGCAGTACACAACATTGATTGGCTTTAAATTGTTGTCAGTGTACACACCATAAAGTGGGCACAGTATACTTTCAGAGGACACGACCTTTATTTTATTTTATTTTATTTTATTTTTTGAGACGGAGTCTCGCTCTGTCACCCAGGCTGGAGTGCTGTGGCCTGATCTCAGCTCACTGCAAGCTCCGCCTCCCGGGTTTACGCCATTCTCCCGCCTCAGCCTCCCGAGTAGCTGGGACTACAGTCGCCCGGCACCTCGCCTGGCTAATTTTTTGTATTTTTTAGTAGAGACGGGGTTTCACCGTGTTAGCCAGGATGGTCTTGATCTCCTGACCTCGTGATCCGCCCGTCTCGGCCTCCCAGAGTGCTGGGATTACAGGCGTCAGCCACTGCACCTGGCCATATTTTGTGTTTTTTTACAACAGAGTCTTGCTGTATCGCCCAGACTGGAGTGCGGTGGCACAATCTGAGCTCACTGCAAGCTCCACCTCCCGGGTTCACACCATTCTGCCTCAGCCTCCTGTGTAGCTGGAACTACAGGCACCCGCCACCACGCCTGGCTAATTTTTTGTATTTTTTAGTAGAGACGGGGTTTCACCGTGTTAGCCAGGATGGTCTTGATCTCCTGACCTCGTGATCCGCCCGTCTCGGCCTCCCAAAGTGCTGGGATTACAGGCTTGAGCCACCGCGCCCGGCAACACGACCTTTAAAACAAATTTGTGTTTCATCATACCATGTGGCAGACAGTAAAGAATCTTTTATTTATTTATTTATTTATTTTTTTGAGACAGAGTCTTGCCCTGTTGCCTAGGCTGGAGTGCAATGGTGCGATCTCGGCTCACTTTAACTTCCGCCTCCTGGGTTAAAGCGATTCTCCTGTCTCAGCCTCCCAAGTAGCTAGGATTACAGGCATGCACCACCACACCCATCTAATTTTTTTTGTATCTTTAGTAGCGATGGGGTTTCACCACCTTGGCCAGGCTAGTCTCGAACTTCTGACCTCAGGTGATCTGCCCGCCTCGACCTCTCAACGTGTTGGGATTACAGGCGTCAGCCACCACGCCCGGCCAGTAAATAATCTTAAAGGTTAAATAAACTCAGTGAACATGTTGTGGTATTGTGTGGAATGTATTCATTTATATAATTGATGAATTCTAGATTTGTACAGCTTGTTTTCTCCAGTTACTCCTTTCTCACACTGAGGCAAAGTTTCTCAAAATGGGTGGGTTCAGGAGGGAAGCACTGAACCACTGGTCAACCATGGGGTGAACTCAGTAGGTGGGTTCAGAAGGAAGTATAGGTACCATTTCTCAAAAAGTATCCTTGCCTTTAGTGGATTACTATCTGTAATTCACTGTCATAAATTCTTAAGTACATGACCAGAATGGTTTTGCTTCCAGTAAGACCACCTGACTGCTACATGGTAAACTCCTGCTAACCCAGCTCTTCAATCAGACCCAGTGGGCTTCATAAGCTTTCTCTTGAGAATCTTTAGCCATGGCTCTGTCTGTTTACAAGTCTTCATGCCGGCTGTCTCAACATGTTTGATACATTCTTTTCTCAATTTATCTTGCATTCACTCTCATTGTCTTTTGCTTTACCTCTCCATTGGCCTTAGCTATGACCCGTGAAATCTTGGAAGGCTCTTCCACCCTACTCTTGTCTGATGCTAGCTGCAGCAACCACCTCTTTCCTGGAATCCTTGAATTAACCCCTTTCATTTTGGCACTTGTGCCACATCCAACAAGATTTAAGATAATTTGGAAAAGCAAACATAACAAAAGGCAGAGCAATTTGGAATGAAAACAAAAACAGAACAGAGGTCACCAGCAAAGAGTAGAAAGAGTAAACATGAACAAATACCTGAGATTATTTAATTATCATAATTGGGCATGAAGTTTGATTTGCCTGGAAGCAAAGACATTTTTTAGTTACAAAATTTAAATGATACCAATTCACTTAACAACTTTTTTTTTGCAGGAATTGAATGTAAAAGAGGTGCTTTTATAAGGTATATTAAAAATCAATGAAAAACGACTATGGTTTTACCAAAAAGAGATCTAAAATTGTGTTTAAAGAGATGATGTCTTTACTGACCCAATAGCTGAATATTATATTATAAACTTTTCTTATGGATACTGCATTAATATTTTTTAGATTTATTGCTCAATGATCTACTTAATTATCAGAATGGGACTTTGAGAATCTAGGTGAATGGGTGGATAATATGCCAAATAGACTCTTTAATGAATGACCTGTCAATGGCAGATCTTGGGTGACAGTCAATAATATTTTACATTTCTAACCTAAAGCACAAAGATCCTTGTTCTTAGTCAAATTCAAAACTATAGTTTAAAAAACCCCAGATGTTAGTGTAAGTAAGTAATTTTATTATTTTGCTGTAGAATTTTGAGAGGGGATTTTATACCTCACCTGGATTTCAAGCCACTTTATCATGATATGAGTAAGCAAAGCAGAGGACATTTGTTAGAGTTACTATATATATTTTTCAGAATGCATAAATGTAATTGATGGAGTTACATTGATAAGACCTAGGTTTGATTTCAGCTCCACTACTTGCGAATCATGAGGCATTAGAAAAGCAATTCAATCTTTTCCGGTTGTGTCAATCAATGATACAGATCCTCTAAGCAACTGTAGGAGTCTGCTTATTTTTAAGTTTTTTAAAAGGGAAAGAGTAGGTATAATTCAAAGTCAAACTTTGTATGAATGTAAGTTCCGGGGGTTATATTGAGGGAGCAGGATATAAAGGATGAGATTGGCGGGGGCTGAATCCCACGATTCAAAAAACTCTACTAAGGAAACTTCGCAGTTTCTGTTTTATTACAGAAGACAAGTGAAAAATATCTCTATCTAAATAAACTGTGCAGTTAATGTGGACAACTAAGAGAATAAACTTAATATGCTAAAGTTCAATTATAACACACACACTGAATTTCCAGCATTTCAATTTTAATGTTATGTAATAACAAGACCACCCAAAAGGTGGCACTAAAAAAACAGATATGTGACCTCCAAGTAAGTAGAATTTGGTGACATAAAAGAGAGATGGTAGAGAAGCTTTAGTCTTCTTTTATGTTTAAATACTTAAATTGCTTCTTAGCAACTTGTAAATATTAAGCTGTCAATATTTTGAAGAAAAGCTTCTATTTTCAGTCCAACTTAAAGCATTTGAAATTCATTTGTCTTGTAGCTGTATATATTTAATTTAATATCTTTCAGCCTACAAAACTAGTGATTTTTTGTGTGTGTAATCATCAGAGACATTGTCATATGCAGGCTAATCTGATTTTCTTTGGAGTCACGCTTGTACCATAAGTTTTGAATGAACAGATGCTCTCATCTGAATCCAACTTCACACTATTGTGTGCCTCAGGGTTATAGAAAATAGACTCTTTAATGAATGACCTGTCAATGGCAGATCCTGGGTGACAGTCAATAATATTTTCCATTTCTAACCTAAAGCAGAGAGATCCTCGTTGTCGGTCAAATTCAAAACTGTAGTTTTAAAAATACCAGATGTTAGTGTAAGTGGATAATTTTGCTATTTTGTTGTGGAATTTTGAGATCAGATTTTGTACCTCATCTAGAATTCAAGCCACTTTATCAAGATGTAAGTAAGCAAAGCAAAGGACATTTGTTAGAGCTATTTTTCTTTTTTCAGAATGGGTAAATGTAATGGATGGAATTAGCATTCCTTTTGAAAACTGGCACAAGACAAGGATGCCCTCTCTCACCACTCCTATTCAACATAGTGTTGGAAGTTCTAGCCAGGGCAATCCATCAGGAGAAAGAAATAAAGGGTATTCAATTAGGAAAAGAGGAAGTCAAATTGTCCCTGTTCGCAGATGACATGATTGTGTATTTAGAAAACCCCATCGTCTCAGCCCAAAATTTCCTTAAGCTGATAAGCAACTTCAGCAAAGTCTCAGGATACAAAATTAATCTGCAAAAATCACAAGCGTTATTATACACCAGTAACAGACAAACAGAGAGCCAAATCATGAGTGAACTCCCACAATTGCTTCAAAGAGAATAAAATACCCAGGAATCCAACTTACAAGGGATGTGAAGGACCTCTTCAAGGAGAACTACAAACCACTGCTCAATGAAATAAAAGGGGACACATATAAATGGAAGAACATTCCATGCTCATGGATAGGAAGAATCAATTCGTGAAAATGGCCATACTGCCCAAGGTAATTTATAGATTCAATGCCATCCCCATCAAGCTACCAATGACTTTCTTCACAGAAGTAGAAAAAACTACTTTAAAGTTCATATGGAACCAAAAAAGAGCCTGCATTGCCAAGTCAATCCTAAGCCAAAAGAACAAAGCTGGAGGCATCACACTACCTGACTTCAAACTATACTACAAGGCTACAGTAACCAAAACAGCATGGTACTGCTACCAAAACAGAGATATAGACCAATGGAACAGAACAGAGTCCTCAGAAATAATACCACACATCTACAACCATCTGATCTTTGACAAACCTGACAAAAACAAGAAATGGGGAAAAGATTCCCTATTTAATAAATGGTGCTGGGGAAACTGGCTAATCATACGTAGAAAGCTGAAACTGGATCCCTTCCTCACACCTTATACAAAAATTAATTCAAGATGGATCAAAGACTTAAATGTTAGACCTAAAACCATAAAAACCCTAGAAGAAAACCTAGGCAATACCATTCAGGACATAGGCATGGGCAAGGACTTCATGTCTAAAACACCAAAAGTAATGGCAACAAAAGCCAAAATTGACAAATGGGATCTAATTAAACTAAAGAGCTTCTGCACAGCACAAGAAACTACCATTACAGTGAACAGGCAACATACAGAATGGGAGAAAAATTTTGCAATCTACTAATCTGACAAAGGGCTAATATCCAGAATCTACAAATAAGTCAAACAAATTTACAAGAAAAAAACAACCCCATCAAAAAGTGGGAGAAGGATATGAACAGACACTTCTCAAAAGAAGACATTTATGCAGCCAACAGATACATGAAAAAATGCTCATCATCACTGGCCATCAGAGATATGCAAATCAAAACTACAATGAGATAACATCTCACACCAGTTAGAATGACGATCATTAAAAAGTCAGGTGCTGGAGAGGATGTGGAGAAATAGGAACACTTTTACACTGTTGGTGAACTGTAAACTAGTTCAACCATTGTGGAAGACAGTGTGGCAATTCCTCAAGGATCTAGAACTAGAAATACCATTTGACCCAGCCATCCCATTACTGGGTATACACCCAAAGGATTATAAGTCATGCTGCTATAAAGACACATGCACACGTATGTTTATTGCAGCACTATTCACAATAGCAAAGACTTGGAACCAACTCAAATGTCCATCAATGATAGACTGGATTAAGAAAATGTGGCACATATACACCATGGAATACTATGCAGCCATAAAAAAGGATGAGTTTGTGTCCTTTGTAGGGACATGGATGCAGCTGGAAACCATCATTCTCAGCAAACTATCGCAAGGACAGAAAACCAAACACTGCATGTTCTCACTCATAGGTGGGAATTGAATAATGAGAACACTTGGACACAGGAAGGGGAACATCACACACCAGGGCCTGTCATGGGGTGGGAGAAGTGGGGAGGGATTGCATTAGGAGATACATCTAATGTAAATGACAAGTTAACGGGTGCAGCACACCAACATGGCACATTTATACATATGTAACAAACCTGCACATTGTGCACATGCACCCTAGAACTTAAAGTATAATAATAATAAAAAAGAAAATTAAAAAAAAAGAATTATGAGACCTAAGTTTGATTTGAATAGAAGCTGTGAAGTTTCCTTATTAGAGTTTTTTGAATCATGGGATTCAACCCCTGCCAACCTCATCCATTATATCCTCCTCCCCTACTATAAAACCCAGCACTCACATTCATATAAAGTTTGACTTTGAAGTGTATATACTCTTTCCTGTTTAAAAACTTAAAAATCAGTAGGCTCCTATGGCTGCTTAGAGGACCTGTCATTGAGTGACACAACCAGAAAAGATTGAACTACTTTTCTAATGCCTTAGCATTTTCTAATGCTAGTAGAGAATGTCATGTTCAAACCGATTTTTTTCTTTTTTGGCCTCTGTGAGCGAGTCACAATAGAGGTAGATTAAAAATAAAATGCATGTCAGGTGCAGTGGCTACTGCCTGCAATCCCAGCACTTTAGGAGGCTGATGGGGGTGGATCACTTGAGCTCAGGAGTTGGAGATCAGCTTGGGCAACATTTCAAAACCGTATCTACAAAAAAACACAAAAACTAGCTCCACGTGGTGGCACACACCTGTAATCCCAGCTACTTGCTAGACTGAGGCAGGAGAATCGCTTGAATCTGGGAGGTGGAGGTTGCAGTGAGCCGAGATTGCTCCACTGCACTCCAGGCTGGGCAACAGAGCAAGACTCCATCTCAAAACAGAAACAAAAACTATTTGGGTCTGGTGACTTGTGCCTATGTTCCCAGCTACCCCAGCAGCTGAGGCCAGAGGATGGTTTGAGCCCTTGGGAGGCAGAGGTTGCAGTGAACTGGGATAATGCCACTCCAGCTGGGTGACAGAGTGAAAATACGTCTCGGAAAAAAAAAAAAAGATTATAATGCATTTATATCGACATATTTTACTTCAAACTGATAACATTTTCCATGAAAAGTTTTGCAGTGGCTACACATTCTAATAATGTATTAATATCACTGAATATCAGGTCTAAAGTAGTAGTTGTTTTACAGTCACAGTAAAAAAAAGAATCGTACTGTAAAGGTTAACAATGAATATATTTAAGTAAATAAAACAATATGCTACCTTTTTGAGGTTGTTTGGGAGATGCAACAAATTGTGCTCCATTTACCCATTCAGCTTCAATTAAGAAATATAATAAATTAGTTCACATACACAGAATAAAATATAATCACCCTTATTCAGTCAAAATTGAAACTGGAGAATGTGTTTTGTATCTGGGAGCAGTGGGCTTCTGCACTGAAGGCTTGATTTATATAGCCTTATTCACCTTGTCACAGGAGTGCTTGACTGGGCAGGCTCCACCTATGAAAACAGAAGTCACCCACAGAGAAGTAAAGTAGAACATGGGGGCAACTGTTCTCAAGAGAAACAGTGAAGGAAGATGTGGGTTCCACTTGCCCAGGTCTTCCTTCCAACATCACCTGTGAGATAAGCCCCTCCCAGGTATATAAACTATTTGGAAATGAGTGAGAAAGCAAGGGAGGCTGGGGGTATGATGGAATATTTTCCACAAAGAGGAAAACACAAGGAATAAAGAAGGACTTCCTACCCATGCACACATGGTCTTTCTAATGAAGAGGCTCTTGTCCATTATGAAACAGCCTTGAGTATTCCCTGATGACACAGTGCTGGAGCGCAAGGGAAGTTTATCTTGCACAACGCCTGTTATTTTAGAATTCTCTCTAGGAGAATGAATGAATAGACATTTGAAGCAGTGAAACAGCAAAACAAGTGCTATGGTCTGAATGTTTTTTTTTTTTTTCCTACTGCCCTAAATTCATAGATTGCAATATAATTTCCAACATGAAAGCATTAGACAGTGAGGCCTTTGGGATGTGATTTAGGTCATGAGGGCTCCACCTTCATGAATGGGATTAGCACCCTTATAAAAGAGACCCCAGAGAGCTAGCTAGCCCCTTTCACCATGTGAGGTTACAATGAAAAGATGTCTGTCTATGCAGAACAGAGTCCTCACCAGATACTGAGTCTGCCAGTGCCTTGATCTTGGACTTCCCAGTCTCTAGAACTGTGAGAAATAAATTTATGTTGTTTATATGCTCCTCAGACTTAGGTATTTTTGTTATAGCAGCCTAAATGGATGAAGAGAATAAGACAGCGGCTAGCCTCCACCTTTCAAAGCTCTTCTGGACATTCGAGACAATTTAACCTTATTACATCAGGTGCAATTCTAGACCGTCTTTATTGGTCAGCTTAGCTCACAACCATGAGTGGCAGACTTTTATCTGTGCTAAGGAGGGAATCTCCTAATATACCTGGGCTTTTGGCCTTCAGATTCTAAGATCATGCTCCTATTCATGCTGCTTTCCATCTGGTCTGACAGCAGGTGACATAAGTGGGTCTGCTAGGACAGGCAGGTACCGTCCTCAATTTTTCTCTATAGGTAATAATGTTCTGATGTGAAAAACTGCAGTTCTAGACTTAAGAACTCCACTTTCTGCATAAGCTTAGCTGAAACTATTAATACAAATTTACAGTGATGGCAATTGTAGTGTTAAGTATTCTGTTCACTCCTCTACATTTTATGGCCCACTTGCAAGGTGAGACTGTGTGAGCTGAAATGAATTTTGTCTTCTGATTAGAGGCAATAAAAATTCCTTGCACATTTCTCTAGTTATTCTCTTCCCTTGCCATTGCAACTGAGCATAATGGAGCACCAAATATGAGAACTTTGTTTACCAAATATCTGAGTGACAGCACAGTAAAGCTACATGATGGCTCAAGTGGGACATTTAGTGTAAGAAAAAAACTTCTGTGAAGTCATTGAAATTCATGGATGTTTTGTTAGTACGGCACAAATTAGCCTATCTTGACTAGTATAGTTACACAGCGCTTTTGTATGCAACATGTGTGTGTTTCATTGGAGGCACTATTAGGAGAAATTGTGCAAATCCTCACAAACATGAGACTGGAACAAGCTTTTAGAGGACAGTAAGATTATAGGATAGGTTGAGAAAGCCATGAAGGCATATTGAGCAGGGAACTCTAGCAAAGGAGTGGGAAGAGAAGTGTGTATGGTACAGTAAAGCTGGCTTGAAGAGGACAAGGTGTTTAAGTCATAGAGCTATATAAGATGAACTTTCACGGATGTGGAGAATCCAGAGTGAGAAAACAGCTTGGGAGTTCACATGCTGTTTTTAAGGAAGATGAGGAGCAAAAGGGGCCAGATGGAAGCAGTAGGCAATAGCTTAGGAAGATGATGTTGGTGATGTTGCTCACAATACCCAGATAAGATGATATTTCACCTGATTAGTTAGTATCAGAGAAAGGTTGGCATGTGCTGGATAATTTGTAACTATAATAATTGATTTATTGGAGCATTCAGTTATAAAGAATAAGAGGAAGAGATAGAGAGGAAACCAAAAAATTTTTTTAAAAAAGGAGTTAATGAAGAATGGCCATGCCTCTACAGAAATAGAAGGTGAAGGAGAACTAACTAGAGTGAAGATAACTCACTTATGATTGAATACATTTTGTTTACAATAAGGGCAAGCTCTCTGGACAGTTGTATATAAGGAAATAAAACAATTAGAAGTAAGAACAGGAGTTACATATTTGGGATTAATGCTAGGTGATGATAATTTGCCTTTAGATTATAATCATAGAGAGAGAGAATTATCTATCTGTACAAAGATGTGCAAAGTGCTAATGAGTGAGACTTGTTCATGGCAGAAAAAGGAAAACAAGTTCTTGAAGAACTGCATCAAGTATCTTTTGTAAACAGCATGTTGAGCTCATTACCATATACATGGTGCCTTTTTTTTTTTGTTACAAGTGAAATATGGTTAAGCTTGTGTCCCCACCCAAATCTCATCTTGAATTATAATCCCCAGGTATTAAGGAGGGAACCTGGTGAGAGGCGACTGGATCATGGGGGCAGTTTTCCCCATGTTGTTCTCATGATGCTGACTGAGTTCTCGTGAGATATGATGGTTTTATAAGCTTCTGGCACTTCCCCTGCTTGCTCTTCTCTCTCCTGCTGCCATTGGAAGAAGGTCCTTTCTTCCCCTTCGCCTTCCACCATGATTGTAAGTTTCCTGAGACCTCCCTAGCCATGCAGAACTCTGAGTCAATTAAACCTCCTTTGTTTATAAATTACCCAGTCTGGGGTAGTATCTTTATAGCATGTGAAAACAGACTAATATAAAGTGCCTATGAAACCACGTTTATGTTTTTACAACTTTTATTCCATTTGACTCCATCCTAGGAGAATATATGCAGCAATAGTCCACTCATTCTCTGGTTTCTTGTACAACTTTCCATTATTTTTGTCTATATTTATTCGGAGAAGATTGTCCATAAAAAGGTTGCATATTCTTCTTGGGCTGCAATGACAATCTTAGCTCATTCTTAAATGTTATAAAACCAATGATCTCAGGCTGGATCATACATCAATATGCATCAGTGTTATCCCACAAAATGAAGAGCTTCACGAACATCTATATTATTTTGAAATGTCCATGAGAGTTTACAGCTCGCTTGAGTCAACAGAAGCTTTACATGAATCTGTAAAGTTTGTTTCCTCTACTGTAATACATTTTTTTGTAATTTAGAGTTGGCATTTTGGAGAGACCTCAAACTCTCTAGGTATTAAGATGTTTCTCATGCTTATAAGGAGAATGCCTTAAAATATATTCTCTGGACTTTTCTATTATTTGGGTCTGTAGAAAAGATACTGCATACATTGCTTCTGAACATATTTTATATGTGTTCAATTAGTCAATAAACATGTATTGGATGATTTCATGTGCTAGGTGTCCTACTAAGTGTGGAGAATACAAAGATGAAGCAGGCACAGTTTCCAAAATCAAATAACAGCATCTGTCTTCTAGAAAGAAAGGCAAACAAAGGAAAATTAGAGTATAAAGTGATAAATATTGTGTTAGAGATAGGAACAGAGGGACTATCACAGCAATGCAAAGGAGAAGTAGATTTCTTAGACCTGGATTTGGGAAAGTCGGAGCTTGTCAGGTGAAATGGGGGCAGTGAGCAGGAAGGGCATTCCAGCCAGAGAAGCAGCCAGTGCCCAGGCCAGATGAGAGAGCTGTAAGTAGCTCAATATGCTTGTAGCACAGAGTGGTGAGAGATGAAGCCGGAGAGATAAGCAAGTGCCAAATCATGACAGACCTTGCTTCTTCAATTGTTTGTTTAGTTACAGCTCACTCTGTTCCAGAAGAGTTTTTAAGTGCCTTGAAGGGCCGTGAATACCATACTAAGACATTTGGAGCCCTTCCTAAAATGTTGGCAAGCCCCAGGAAGAAAGCAACATGATCAGATTTGCATTTTAGAAGGATAATTCTATCTTCTTAGAGGAGAAGGAATTCTAAGGAACAAAGACAGAAGCAGAGAGGCCATTTAGGAAATTGCTGCAGTTGGTCAGATAAGAAATGCACCATGAGGGGCTAAATTAAAGCAGTGGCTTTGGGGATGGAAAGAAAGAAGAGATACAGAATAAGAACAATGAACATGGCTTGCTAATAAATATTTTCTCAATGAATGAATTGTGACTAATTAGATGTATGGGGTGAGAACAAGAGGTAATTCAAAAATGAATTTCAGGTTTAGACTTGGGAAATAAGGTGGGTGACAAGAAAACTCATTGCTTGGATACTGAATGCATTCCTTCTGGGTTCTTTGTATGCCTGGGAACTGTAATTGTTGTGTGTGAATTAATCTTAACTGTGTGGCAAATGCCCTAAGCATAAGTACTGTCTTCCTTTTTTCGTATTATTTTTCTAGCACTGAGAATGTTAGAGTTACGTCCACTGAACTGACTATAATTCAATGAACCTGGCTCAGGTCGTTATCTATTTAAGAATGACAGGTCTTAACTCTGAATTCATTAGTATTCTTTGGTTGTGTGCAAAAGAAACGGACCCTGACTAACATGAACCAAAGAAAACTGTGGTGAGTTATTGGGGATTCTCAGACTTGATATATAGTCTGGAGAAGTAGGCTTGGAAATAGGCAAGCAGAAAAGTACATGCAGCAAACTGATCAAGAACCACAGAAAGTCTCCTGTAACATGAAGAATCCAGTCAGGAAGCCACTGTGGAAAAGGAGAAACCACAACTTTCAGTCTCTTTGTCCCTCTGCTCAAGAATCAAATTCCAGAGAGCTCTGAATTATTGCCTATCTTGAGGAACATTTTCACTGCCTAGCCTGCAAGAGGTCTGGGCCCATAATTATAGTCCTGACAGAAAGGAAGGAGGTAATTCCTCAAATATTTAGAAATCATGGTGCACTTAGGAAGAGAAAAAGGATGCTAGCCAGTCAAATAATTACAAATGTCTACTTCCAGCTGATTCTAGCTTTTATTATTTTCTGTTTAGAAAGATTCTTAACAACAAAATTGAAGCCTTATGAAGAATGGGTATGAGATTTATTTTCTGACTAAAAAGAACTTGGAACTTTTTCAACTAAGCTACTTTTTTTGACAAAAAATTCTATTCTGTAGCTTCTAGAAAGTAAAATGAATATTTTTTTAAAGAGTAGGACATAGGCACTGAACTAATGAAATATAATAGAACATTTTATACTTGGAAGTAAATATTATTTAGGTTCTGAAGGAAAAAAAAATTGAATAGGTGGGGTAAGAGGAAGAAAATATGTGAGTAAAAGGAGGAACACACACAGAAGAAAAATCCAGCATTATTTGGATAAGCTTCTGAACAACATTCAAACTACATCCAACTCTTTAGCATCCGGAGGGAACACTCGCCACTAATTACAGGACTAAGATATACAAGAAGCCACTTCAGGACCATGGGGCCCAAATCAGCCATCCGATTGTAGTTTTTAAGATGTGGCTGTGGTTGTTTGTTTGGTGGTAGGAGAAAGTTTAGATTTGCTTTCACTGGCTTTGGTAGATGTTGATATTTCTTCCATCTCTAATCTCATTCCAGAGCTAAGGAGATACCTGTGCCAACTCTGGCTTTGTTTGCTCTGCCAGACAATCCTGATGCTGCAAAGTCAAATCATTGTGAAGGATGTTTATGCAAATGTGGGAAACAGGACTATAATCCTGCTTGAAGTTTGCTTAGATTCCTGGGAAGGCTCCCTATTCCAACCCTTTTTGAGAAAGTAAGTAAAAGAACTGCTTTTATGATTGATTGGAAAAAACTATGGAAGGGTTTAAGTTGGTCTCTGTTTGAAACCACAATTTTGGTGATATTTCTATTTTCTTTCATTTCTAATTTTTTTTCCTAGATAACAATCTCTCTCTCTCTCTCTCTCTCTCTCTCTCTCTGTCTCTGGGTGTGTGTGTGTGTGTGTGTGTGTGTGTGTGTGTGTGTTCAATGAAGAGCTCAACCTTGAGAAAGTCCACATTTCTGCGTAGGACAAGATAGAGATGAGACATTAGACATAATGGGTGAAAAGTACTTTTTGAAAACTGAATGAGTATTTTCTATGAACAATCTGATTCTGTTATTACAAATATTAGACATGTTATAGGATGACTTTATAACCTATACAGTTGATGTTTACAGCTTACCTTAGAATTTATCAGTTTTTCTTTTCCCAAGCTAGACAGATACCCTAGAAAATAAAATAATGATTATAGCGCTTTTACTTCATTTATTACGGGAAGGGGTAATTCCTCAAATTGGAACTAAAATTGGAAATCAGATAGTGGAGCTGCTTAAGGAGTAACTAAACTATTTGAATTTGTCACACAGAATAAAGATCTGACACACTCCTTTAGCTTCAGAAATGTTTTTCTGTCCTTACTGCTAGAAGAATTGATACACTGTCGGGAATATTGAACACATTAAATATTGGCTTTTGAGTTAGGCAAGACAATTTCTTAAATTCTTTCCAAAAATGAGTTTCTATGTTATCATTGTGGCCAGGGATATAGCCAAGGATGTGAGACAAACTGCCTGGGCTTGCATCCTAGCTCTCACCTATGGCATCAGCTGCCATTCATAAATTCAAAAAATGCAAAGAAAAGTGGTCTTTGCAGAGCTATAGCTATATATACTAGTTGATAAAGAAAAACCTGGAATTTTTTTTTATTAATTACTCTTTCATTTGATGGTTCTAAAGAGAGTTATAAGAGTGCGAGTGCATATGTGTGTGCTTACATATCTATGTATACATATAAGTGCATGTATATATGTGTAAGTGGAAATATTTATTTACTGTATTTTATGTATGTATCTTGTGTGTGTGTGTGTGTGTGTGTGTGTGTGTGTGTGTGTGTGTGAGACAGAGTCTCACTTTGCTGCCCCAGCTGGAGTGCAGTGGTGCAATCATGAGTCACAGCAGCCCTGACATCCCCAGGCTCAGGTCATCCTCCCAAGTAGCCTCAGCCTCCCAAGTAGCTGAGACTGCAGATGTGTGCCACCAGACCTGGCTAATTTTTGTATTTTTAAAAAATAAAGATGACACTTGTAATGAATTGAGTGAATAGTCATAATATTATCTAGCTATCCTGAGAGGAAAATCTCAGTTGAGTATCATAATGTTGCTACTCCAACCCATTTCACATGGAATACAGTTATAGCAGGTTTAGACCACTTTGTTTTAACTCCTTTGCCTAGTGTTGTCATTTTTTGTAGTAGAGTTGAGGTGATTAAGTAGGTAGAACCCAACAGAACCCAAGACTGACCCTTATTTACGATGGAGGTGAGTGTTGAGATGCTGCCCCGTAACTGCCATCAAGACTAACTGCTGAGATGGAATATGGAATGGCATGCTGGTGATGAATGCTTAGTAATTCCATTTTTAGAAAGATTTGTTTTAGCATTTCCTTAGTCATCTCTACCTTCTTTCTAGCCTGTCATTTGTTCAAGATGATGGAGGGTATGTGATAACTTGGAGAAATTGTTTGAAATGAATTAATCAGACCACTATTGGCAGTAATATTGTGTGGCTCTTTGTGTGTTTTTTAGATTATTTCAGGAGATGTTTGAAATGAAACTTCCTGGCCCTGAAGCCATTTTGAATTACCTACCAAATTAAGAAACGGTATTCCCTGAGAAATGGACATAAAATCCCACCGCATTCCTGATTATATTTTCTGATAAATTTTCGCGGAAAGTAGGTGTCCTTGGATTTTATAACAGATGAATAAATTCCCAACTACAAAATGTCATTTCCAGCTTTATTCCAGTTTCCAATACGATAACTGTGATGATTAATACTGACTGTCAACTTGATTGGATTGAAGTGTAAAGTATTATTCGTGGGTGTGTCTGTGAGGGTGTTGCCAAAGGAGATTAACATTTGAGCCAGTGGACTTGGTGAGGCAGACACACCCTCAATCTGGGTGGGCACCATCGAATCAGCTGCCAGTGTGGCTGAATAAAGCAGGCAAGAGAAGACAGAAGAGAAGACTTGCTGAGTCTTCAGCCTTCATCTTTCTCTCAAGCTGATGCTTCCTGCCTTCGAACATGGGACTCCAACTTCTTCAGCTTTTGGACTCTTGGATTTATACCAGTGGTTTGCTAGGGGCTCTTGAGCCTTTTGCCATAGACTGAAGGCTGCACTGTCGGCTTCCCTACTTTGAGTTTTTGGGACTCAGACAGATTCACCACTGGCTTCCTTGGTCCCCACCTTGCAGACAACCTATTGTGGGACTTTACCTTGTGATCGTGTGAGTCATTTTTATTTAATAAATGCCCTTTCATGTATACATATATTCTATTAGTTCTGTCCCTCTAGAGAACCCTAATGAAATGACCTTGTATGATTTTTATTATTTCAGGGAAAGAAGAGGGAGCAGAAAAAGGAATTGTGGTAAGTAACCACGAGAAAGTTTTAAAATCATACCTTCTTTTTAGCATTTACAGTTCCTGTGTTGCTGTGTCCTGATTTAGGGAGGAAAATACCAGTGATACTACTTGGGGTCTGAGAGGTTTACAGTGGATTTTTCACATATATACACATATATGTGTGTGTGTGTGTATATCTGAGTGATATATATCTGATAGATAGATAGATAGATAGATAGATAGATAGATAGATAGATAGATAGATAGGATCTAGAAGATTTAGAAGAATCTCTAAATTCTTCTCATGGGTTCATCATCTATTCATGCCACAGTGAGAACATCATTCATATATGGCAGCACATCTGGAACTGGTGGCAAGGTCAGATTGAAGTCATGGAACATTCCAGGGAGGCCACACATTCTAAATAGAAGCAGCTTAACTCAGAACGTTCTTCAGTAAGTGATGATTATTTTGGCTTCTGCAGTAGCCTCATTGATAGTCTGCCATTAAGAAGCTTTCAAAAGCAAATTTTTCAAAAACTTGACCTTCTGAAAGGAGGGTAAGAATTTCATTAACTGCAAGCATTAGACCATGAGAACGTTACGCATTAAATTCAGTATTTCTCAGAAAGTCTCACATCATCATTATTCTTTGGTTCTAGCATGACTTTGTCCTATAAAGTAGCCATTAGCCACATGTGACTATCGAGCACTTGAAATGTATGTAACTAGTGAGACTGAGGAACTGAATTTTTAGTTTTTTAAAATTTTATTCCATTCGATTAAAAAATTGAATATAATATATATCATTAATATTTTTATATTGATCATATGTTAAAATGGTAGTATTTTGAATGCATTGGGTTAAATAATATGTATTACTATTAATAATTGTACCTGTTACTTTACACTTTTTTGTTAATGTGACCACCACAAAATTTAAAATTACATATGTGGCTTGTATTATATTTCTATTAGTCCGGTTCTGCCTTGTACTTGTTGGAGACTCAAAAATGTCTAATTTACTTAGGCACATAATCTGTCTTCCTTTTTCCACCTCTAGAGTGATGGTATAGAACTGTTTTCATTAATTGATTTAATAGCTGGTTGCAGGAGAAATGACTCTGATTCTTCCATCTAATCATCCTATTCTGAGAATATCTCACTTTTTCTGAGAACAAATTCACTATTATCAAATAGGCAAGGTCAGCTAATGCTCTGTTATTTCTTATTCCCTTAGCCCCCTTTAATTCTCAAGGCTAACCCATGCAACAGTCATAGGCATGGCATTAAAAAATATTTTTGTTCATAGTTTTGATTCAATAATACATCCAGGATATCTTAATTATATCTGCGCTAGTCCGGTTAGTATATTGCTTCCTCCGGATTTCTGATATTCTTGACCTTAAACTTCTAGTCTCATCTCACATGCACTTGTTGATCTTGATCTAAATTACTTCCCATGTCTTTTCTCAGAATTCTGCTTTCTAAGTAATATCCTCTCAATTCCACATCTTGATTGTTGGAACCCAGAGTGGTGCAAAGCTGGATGCAAAGGTGTAGACATTCTACACTATTGTTGGTGCTCAATACAGCTCCATAGGAAGACATGGCATCTGGCCTTATGTGACCCACAGCCTAGTCGGGGAAACACAAAGTAAACATGTGTGGTTTTTTTCCAGGATGCTAGAACCTGCCTTTCCTGTAAGCTCGGAGAGGAGAAGTAGCTGGGCATTTTTTTCTCCCTGGGAATAGCCCTTGGCTAATAACTGAAACATGAAGGAATAGAAATATTCCATCCCCTAATCAGGACACCTGTAAGCTGAGAACAACATGGAATGCAAACTGCCCCTGGATTATTGAGCCTAAGATACATTCTGCTGGGCTATGCTTGCTATCACAGCCTTCCTTGGTCTCCTTCCTCTTCAGGTCCAAACTCCTTCCTCCTTTACTTCTGTCCTAGGAATACTTCAAGCAAGTCGCTTTCCCCCAAAATCCTTATCTCAGTATGGTGCTTCTGGGGAATCCAACCCTATGTCAATAATTTTAGGTGCTGAAATTGGTCTAGGAAGCCAACTCTTAGGATGAGACTCAGAATTAAATCACTCAATGCCCAGATGGCAACAGAGAAGCTGTTGTTTGTGGTGAGTGAAGGGGTGATATCCTCTGGCCTGCTGTAGCATTAAGTTGTTGATATTTTTACCTGTGGCGAGTTGGGATGGAATACAAGTGAAAAGGGATGCACTGGACTGCATAGCAGCTATGAAATTTAATACTTTTGTAATTTGATAGTAGTTATAAGAAGGATGGGGTTGTTTAGTGGCTGCTAATTGATGTACTGCAGAAAGCAAACACTATGCTTTGGTTAGTCAATTGCCAGTTCATGGGGAAGAAGGAGATCAAGAATTCTGTTTCACAGATATTTAGTTTGTATCTGAGGGTGATTTTAAGGAGAGTTCATCTATCTGCAGATGGGGTCAAAGGCGGAAAAATAAATTTTCAAATCATCCCTCTTTACATGGTATTTAAGACAATTTTTATTAATCCGAGTTATTATTAGCAAACAACACTAAAAGGGATCATCTCAATAAGAAAAGAATATTGAATGGATGTTGGGTCATTCAAAGAATTGCCAGGATAGCTCAGGGAATTGTCAGGAACAAAGAAGGCTGGTAAAAGCCAGAATGGCACAGATCATGATAATGGCACAGATTCTCTCCAAAGAGGACACTGCTACTGCCAGCATGACACAACAGAGTATCTCAGCTTATACAATCTCTACTTCTAGCTCTGATTCCTGGATGCCGCCATAGATAGGCATCTCAGCTACTGGTGCCCTGGATGATGAGTGTAGCTGAAGCTGACATTAGAAAGAATTCCCTGTGGCCTGATTGTTCTATCTCACAAGTTCCAAATTTGAAGATTGGTGGATTTTTGTGATTAGACAAGCCAAGGCCATGCTGCCTTGTGTCCCACACAAGTCACCAGTGCAGCGTGTCTTCTTTGAAACTTAGGATAACGTTTTTGAGCTTCAGCCAAATTGTTGCACATATCGTGCAAATTCATTATTTTCTATTGCTGAGTAGTATTCCATTGTGTAGGGACAGAACAGTTTGTTGATATCCTAATATATCCTTGCCTTCATGGAGTTCTCAAAGTTTTTATTTTTCATAGTTCTCTTTTGGAAGCTTAACAGCTTTAGCTTTAACATTTAGGTTTATGATCCAGTCTGAGAAAATTTTCTATATATTTAATAGTATGAAATATTGAAGGTTTTTTTCCACATAGATATCCAGTTGCTTCACTACTATTTGTGGAAAAAATTCCTTTTCCCATTGTATTTCTGTAGCACATTTATTGAAAGCCTCACACTGTGCCCCACAAATATGTACAATTATTATGTGTCAGTTAAGAATAAAATTAAAATAAAAAATAAACTAAAACGACCATATATGTGCATATGTACTTCTAAAGTTTCTATTCTGTTCCATTGAGTTATACGTTGATACAATTGAAGTTATCACCTTATTGATTACTGCGGCTTTGTGGTAAGTTTTAAATTACATTAGTACACTACCTCCAACTTTGTCCTTTCAAAAAATTATCTTGTCTATTCTGGTCATTTGAATTTCAAAATAAATATTTGAATCAGCTTGTTAGTTAGAAAGAAAAAACCCTGCTGAAATTATGATCAGAATGATCAATACATCAACTTGGGAAAATTGACTTTTTAATACTGTGTTCTAATGAATATAATACATCTCTTCACTTAATTTTTCATAATTCCTCTCAGCAATGTTTTATAATTTTTACAATAGAAGTCATGCATTATTTATATTCTGTACTGAATATTTTATGCTATTGAAATGGTATTTTTAAACATTTCAATATGCCATTGTTAGTTGCTAATCTATATAATTAAAATTAATTTTTAAAATATTAATCTTCTATCCTATGTCCTTACATTATTTTAAATCTATAGGATATTCTGATTAGATATTTTGTAGCTTCTTTAATTTTTTAATACATACTATCATACTGTCTTCCAGTAAAGAAAGTTTTATTTTATTACCAATTTGCTATGAGCATTTATGATGAATAGCTACTGAATGTTGTCAAATAGTTTTTTCTCCATTTAGTGAGATAGCATATTATTTCTTTCTTTCCTCTGTTAATATCACAAATTACCTTGATTTGCTATTCAACTATTAACCAAACTTGAAATCTTGTGATAAACCCAAATTGGTCACGTGGCATTAAATTTTTGTTTTGCTGGATTTTACTTGCTAATCTTTGGTAAAGATTTTTGAGTTTATATCTATAAGGTATATTGGTAGTTTTCTTGTAATCTCTCTTTCTGTTTTTGGTATTTCACCAAAGCCAGTCTCATAAAATGAGTTGGAAATTATTCCCCCCTCTAATTCTAATTAATGAGTTCATGTAAAACTATTGTTTTCTTTCTTCAATGTTTAATAGAATTAAGCAGTGAAAGACATTCTTCCTGCCCCATGCTTCTCTTTTTTCACTAATATTCAATAATATGATTAAAATATGGCTTGTGTGGTTTTCTTTGTCTTTATTCTCTTTGTTGAGTTTCTTAGAACTGCAGATTTATAGTTGTATTAGTCCATTTTCACATTGCTATAAGGAAATACACAAGACTGGGTAATTTACAGAGGAAAGAGGCTTAACTGACTCACAGTGGGGCACGGCTGAGAAGGCCTGAGGAAACTTACAATCATGATGGAAGGCGAAGGGGAGGCAGGCACCTTCTGGAGAAAGAAGCACCGAACTGAAGGGGGGAAGAATCATTTATGAGACCATCAGATCTCATGAGAACTCAGTGTCACAAGAACAGCATGAGGGAAACTACCCCCATGATTCAATTATCTCCATGTGATCTCTCTCTTGATACACGGGGATTATGGGGATTACAATTCAAGATGAAATTTGGGTGGGGACACAAAGACTAACGGTATCAATAGTTTTCATCAAAGTTGGAGAAAGTTTCACTATTATTGCTTAATCTGACCTTTCCTCCTCTTTTTTAATCTGACCTTTCCTCCTCTTTTTCTGGAAGTCCAGTTGTCCCACGGGAAACTGAGACTACATTGATTTTTCAAGATTTTTCCTTTCAGTATTTGCGTTTGCATCCTTTCATTGCTATGTCTTCAAGTTCATTGGTCTTCTATTATACAGTCTTTTATCCACTACTAAGTCCATCCATTTATTTTTTTCTCTCAGATATTATGCTTGTCAACTCTAGAAAGTATATTCATTTTCTCAAGGCTTCCACTGCTCTAGTACCTTGTTTTCTCTTAAATCCTTAAGACTATTTATAATGTTTTAATGTATTTGTTTGTTACTTCCACATCTCTGTAATTTCTGTTTGTTTCTATCATGTTTCTCATGATTATGAGCCATAAATTCCTGCTTCATGTTCAGTAGTTTTTATATGATATTGGACATCGTGAATATTATGGTGATAAGTGTGTGGATCTTGCTGTCTTCATGTAACGAGTATTGAAGTATATTTTGGCAGAAAATTTAATCACTTATGGATTATTTTGAACTTTATCTTTCATCTTTTTAAGGATGGCATAGACTAGCCCTACTATGAAGTACCCTCTGAATTTTCTTTTAAATGCCTCAGACTTTCAACAAGGTATCCCCTTTTGGCTTGATCGGTGTGAAGTTGTCTCCCATTCCTGTGTGATCTTTGGGAATCATTCAGGTTCCAGCTCGCCAGTAGCTTTTCATTTTTGTCCAGGCTCATGGAGTTTCACCCTATTCATTACTTAGCTTTACCCCATGCATATATTGCATAGTGTTCAACCAAGCTATCAAGGTGCTCCGTACAGATTTCTAGAGCTATTTACTCTTTCTTGCAAGTGCAGCTGCTTCAGCCTCTCTGAACTCTAATTGCTGCTCCATCAACTAGGTGGGACTGTCATGCCTAGCTTGGGCTCCCCTTATCTATAAGCTCTGAAATTAAGAAAGGTGATTCAAGGAAGAAAGTGCAGTGATTATATAGTTCACCTCTTTTGTTTCCCTTTTTTAAATCAATGCAGTCCTATAATTCCAGTTGTCCAATGCCTGAAAATAGCAGTTTTACATATTTTGTCAGTTTTCTAGTTGTTTTTAGTGGGAAGGCAAGTTCAGTTTCTGTGACTGTGTCATAAGCTGAAATAGCTGTCCTTTCTGAACTTTTAAATCTTTATCTTGAAATTTAAAACTGTGTCAAAATAATAATTGGTAATATTATACTTTCAAAATCCACACGGTCATCAAATATGCTGGTCTTAAGGGAAGTTAGTAATCTAGCATTTTATTTTGGGAATGCCTAGATACCTCTGACTGTCAAAATAATAATATGGCTTCAATTTTTGATAGTGACATCAAAAAATAAAACCTTGTACCAAATAAATCTCCCAAATCAGAATAATAAGGTCTTCCGTATTTCCTCAAATCAGTCAAAGGTGTTTTGTTTTAGTTTTTCATTTATAGTTTCAGAGTAAAATTTATGTTCTTTAGAATATATTTGTAGTAGTTGGTGTTTTCATTTCTTTTTCTTATTTTACATACTAGAATCATACTCTTGCATCAAACTCAAAAGCAAATATACAAAAAGACAGAATAAAAATAGAACATCAGCCAAAACAAACAAACAAACAACAACAACAAAAAACTCCAGGATTTAATCTAACCTCCTGTGCTCGTTTTTCTTGAATTATTTTGCCATACAAGTAAATGAACACAGAAGAGACAACCAAGTATTCCCTGGCATATAGTGTATACAGATGAATTTCAATGCTTCTCTTTGGAAGCTTTACATAATGTTCAGTCCTGAAAAAGGACTTTAAAGAGATCCCTTTTCATTCACAGTCACATAGAGTCAATGATTTTAACTTTGGCTGTAATCTCATTTTGATCCCTTTGTCTGGTCTCTTACTCCTAAAGTTATGTCTGCTCCCATTCTAAATCAGACCACATATCACAAAGGCAGCACAGGGATTTGTGGGTGGAACAATCTCAAGTTTCCAACTAAGGACTAGCAGTCCTGTGTGCTCGCTGAGTCCCCGAAGCTCAGAGAAGGATTAGTTTTAGTCAGTGTTTGCAGTGGGAAGGGCGGTGACAGGTTGGGCATGGTACCATGCTCACCACGGTAAGGCATGGAGAAGTGTCACATGGAAATGTGAAGCGTTGTGAGGACATCAGTGTGAACTTGGTCTTTTTGAACCAATAGATGAAAGGGTGCTGTTGACAGCGTTGGCAAGTAATTTGACTTCTGGTCATGAATTATTGATCTCGTCCCATAAAAATGCAACGGGGCAGGTGACCACACATTTTTAAATTAGTTTTGGCATCATCAACTTCTGGTCATCTCTTTATGTAAGTGTTTTGATTTTTAAATTAGATTTGGCATCATCAGCTTCTGGCCATCTCTTTGTGTAAGCGTTTTCTCCCACAGGTAAATAAACTGACTCTAGCTGTCTGGCGTGTCAACTCTTCCAACAAGCCTGACACTTAGCTCTGATTTAGCTGCGTACAAACCAAGCACTGTCTCCAACCAACACTTATTTTGGCTTCCCATTTCCTAGGTCCATGGTATACATGAAACTTTCTCACATGATTTTAATATAATTTTATCCAATAGAGCAAGAATTGAATCAGCACCTACATTGAGTCAGACAAAGTATGATGCAGTATTTGAATGCATTTATAAAAATACACGCTACTATCTTATGTATAAGAAAGGATTATCGTTTTTCTGGGGATTTGTGGTTTTAGAAGTGTGTATCTTGAGTGACTGATAACATTTTGTTAGAATTATCTAAGGTCGGGGTGTACACTGTGATCATCTTCTCAAGTCTCCTAAGATTCTTGAGACTAAATTTAGTGAAGTGAACAATACATGGTAATAGGTTAAGCCATGATGTGAAACTGATTTAGAGGATGAAGATGTGACCATTTTTCAAGGTATTTATGCTTTGAACACATTTTTTTTCTGTTTGGTTTATGTTCCCCCCCTCATTTTCCTATTGCTAGTCAGTTATTCATCTTAGTTCAAAGCTAATACTTGGCACTTTTGGAAAAGGACATAGAGAATAAAGGAATGGTTATCAGAAGCTGGGAAGGATAGTGGGGGGTTGAGGGGCAGGTGGGTATGGTTAATGGGTACAAAAATAGGGAGAAAAGATGAATAAGACCTACTATTTGATAGTGTAAAAGGTGACTATAACCAATAATAATTGTATATTTTTAAATAACTTAAAGAATGTAATTGGATTGTTTGTAACTCAAAGGATAAATGCTTGAGGGGATCAATACCCCGTTCTCTATGATGTGCTTATTTCACATTGCATGCTTGTATCAAGACATCTCATGTACCCCACAAATATATACACCTATTGTGTGCCCACAAGAATTTTAAGAAAATAATGAAAAAATATTTAAAAATACAGAGAAATTAAGAAAATCAAAATGAAAGTATATAGTATGGAACTAAAAACTAAAGGAGTGACTATAATTGAGGCCAAAGGGCTTCTCAGAGGCAAGAAAGTCTAGATCCCATTTGGTTTGATGTTTTGGGTAAGGCTTTGTCATTGTTTGCTTCTTGACTCACCTAGATAGGCCTAGTTAGTATTTAAATTCCAAATTCCAAATCACAAAGTGATCTCACGTTCACTTTGTGACTTTTAACGCTTACATAGTAATAGGTTTATCAACATTTTGATGTCAGTAAAAGGGACCAATAGTTATTGAGTAGATCTAATGGAAATAAAATAAGGGTTTAACTTATTTAGTTGATTCTCTCAGATGTTCAGACATTCATATTTAGCCTAGGGAAAATACATTGGCTAAGTTTTTGTTATAGGAGCCACAGAAATAAACATTTATTCTCTCTCCCAAAGTTTTCTTCTCACATTCTTTCTGTTTTACTCAGTGACTCTCTGTCTCTCTCTATTTTTATTCATGTCTTGATTTTGTTGGTATATTCAGTTTGTCATTCATTCATTAAATGTGAGTGGAAGTGAAGTTCCATTAGAAGTTTAGCACAAACATGACTGGTTTATTTCAGGGTAAGCCCATCAACCAAAGGTGGAAAAAATTCCAAAAAATTCTATTTGCTGGAAAATTTGCTAAGAAGCTTGGATACTCAAAAGACTTGCTCACAATGTGGGATTTGAGGGTGGGGGCCTGGGTGGAGAAAATGCAAAATATAATAAACACAACAGACACTCACTGGCATAAAACTGATTGGAGTCCTTCAGGAAAACAAGTTATGAGAGAACTATGAAAACAGCTTTGTACTTTGTGAAGTGGAACATTTTAGAGATGCAGATTATAAAGACTGGAACTAATAGCAAAGCTCCAAAGTGAGGTTTTTGTTTCAGGTCTGCACATGCACAATTTATTCTTCATTCAAAAAGAAATTTTAGTTTGCAAACAGGATGTATACCAGACCCCTTAACAATCTAAGTATTTCATCTACACAGAGGATTAGTATAAACACTCGCCCTTTTATAGTGAAAAAAGGTTAAGCTAAAATGAAACAAATTGCATTTAACTTATCTTTTTTAAATTAGAAGAAAAAATATAAATGAAGCATTAGGTTTTTTATTAAAAACATATTTTAGAATGTTTCTTTTTTCAGGTATATTTATTTTCTTCTTTCATTTGTTGACTTCACCGTGAACTTAAATAAGTTCTTGGCATGTTCTTGGTTTATTTGACTTTTGACTTAAAAAGGCAAGGGATCAATATGAGTCTCTAAATTTGGAAGAAGTTCTTTGAAGTGAGGTCCTCGTAGCTTTCTGGAGGAAGCAACAATTAAATTGGCCCTTCGGAAAGGACACAATTTCAGTAACAAAAGGATGGGGTAGAGTACCCATACAGAGGGGATGGGCTCCTAGAATGCAAGGATGTGGGTGACAGCCAAGTCATGTCAGGTGGTTGAGAGTAACCTCAGGGTGAAGGACATAGGCAAAGAGGAAGGTAAAGCAGGAAAGTTAGGCTTGCACACACCCTATCATGTCAGGATCCAGAGTTTTATTTTAATAATTGACACCTGGTAGCCTTTAACAACTTTAAGTAGAGTTCCATGACAAAGAGTGAATAAGAAAGAAAGAATCTCTGAAAAAAAGAGACCAAATATTTATGGAGCTATTCCTCTGTGCTATATAGTATACATTTATGCTATATGCCCTACCATGCAGATGGGGAAACTAAAGCTCAGAGGTGTTTAAAAAGTTGCTAAGATTTTTTTTTTTTTTTTTTTTGAGACGGAGTCTCGCTCTGCCGCCCAGGCTGGAGTGCAGTGGCCAGATCTCGGCTCACTGCAAGCTCCGCCTCCCGGGTTTACGCCATTCTCTTGCCTCAGCCTCCCGAGTAGCGGGGACTACAGGCGCCGCCACCACGCCCGGCTAATTTTTTGTATTTTTTAGTAGAGACGGGGTTTCACCATGTCGGCCAGGATGGTCTCGATCTCCTGACCTCGTGATCCGCCCGTCTCGGCCTCCCAAAGTGCTGGGATTACAGGCTTGAGCCACCGTGCCCGGCCAAAACTTGCTAAGATTTATAGATTGAGAATTTTGATCCGTATTTATTGATTTAACAAAACCTAAGCTTCAAGAGGATTCAGGATTCAAGAGAGGCTTCAAGATGGGAGATCTGGCCTTAAGCATAAGAGACTGGGAGTGGGGATACTAGATAGTTGTGAGCCACTAGCCTGCATCCAGATGAAACTCATAAACTGTATCTAATGTTCCAGAACACAGGACAAACACCAGAATTTTTAGTTTTATTATTTTTTTTTTCTGGTTATAAAAGTATAAAGGAGGCTGGGCATGATGGCTCATGCCTGTAATCCCAGCATTTTGGGAGGTTGAGGCAGGTGGATCACCTGAGGTCAGGAGTTCGAGACCAGCCTGGCCAACGTGGTTAAACCCCATCTTTACTAAAAATACAAAAATTAGCTGGGCATGGTGGCAGAGACCTATAATCTCAGCTACTCGGGAGGCTGAGGCAGGAGAATCATTTGAACCTGGGAGGTGGAGGTTGCAGTGAGCTGAGATTGCACCACTGCACTCCAGCCTGGGAGACAGAATGAGACTCTGTCTCAAAAAAAAAAAAAAAAAAAAAAGGATATATAGGATTTCTGAGTTGGAATACTAGGCATGCTTAATAGTATACCTCCTCTTAACTTCCTATTAAAATTCCCATAATAATGCACAGACAGTGGCAGCAGCACTATAAATTAAATATAAGAGGTGAACAAGGGCAGAATTTTCTCTAATTTCATCTCTGGTGTGACAGATATGAAAACCATATTCTTGGGTTCCACATTCTAGGCTCTAATCTCTGAGATTGGACAAGAAAGAAGCCACCAAGCCAGGGCCTGAGGGTGGAGTGGGGTGGCTCACGCCTGTAATCCCAGCTCTTTGGGAGGCCAAGGTTGATGGATGGCCTGAGCTCAGCTGTTTGAGACCAGGCTGGGCAACCTGGTGAAACCCTGTCTTCACCAAAAACACAAAAAATTAGCCAGGCGAGGTGACGCACCTCTTTTTGGCTTTTAGATTATGACTGGAAAACTCCCCTAAATGAAGTGAAACTTGATGGAGGCTAGCTCCTCTCTTTATTGCAAAAATCATCGTCTGGATTGACAATCTTTTTCCACTCAAAAATGAGCAACTAAACACCAAACCAAAGCATATAATCTATAAAAAAAATTCTAGAACAAGGAATGAGAACATTGTCATAAAGATGTACAGAAATAATTTGTTTCACTGCTTCATTTTGGAAATCTCCTGAGGAGAAAACAACAACAACAACAACAACAACACCTGTGCCTCAACCCAGAGCTTCTGATTTAATTGGTCTGGAGTGAGACCTGGATGTTGTTTTTGTTTGTTTGTTTGTTTGTTTTTAACAGCTTTGTTTTTTAGAGCATTTACAGGTTCATAGCAAAACTGAAAGGAAGGTAGAGAGACTTCCCATATACACCCTTCTCCCACATATGCACAGCCTCCCTTGTTCCCAGCATCCCCCACCAGAGTGTTACGTTTGTTGCAGTTGATGAACCTACATTGACACATTATTATCACTCTGAATCCATGCTTTAGGGTTCGCTCTTGGTGTTGTACATTCTATGAGTTTGCACAAATGTATAATGACATGTATCCACCATTACAGTATCACACAGAGCAGTTTCACTGCCTAATATGGTTTGGTTCTGTGTCCCCACCCAAATTTCACCTTGTAACTCCCATAATTCCCATGTGTTGTGCGAGGGACCCGGTAGGAGATGGTTGAATTATGGGGGTGGGTCTTACCGTTGCTGTTTTTGTGATGGTGAATGGTTCTCACAAGATTTGATGGCTTTAAAAACCGGAGTTGCCCTGCACGCCCTCTCTTTGCCTCCTGCCATCCATGTATGATGTGACTTGCTACTCCTTGCCTTCCACCATGATTGTGAGGTCTCTCCAGCCATGTGGAATAGTGAGTCCAATTAAACCTCTTTTTTTTTTTAAATTGCCCAGTCTCAGGTACGTTTTTATGAGAAGGTGAAAACAGACTAATATACTGCCCTAAAAATCTCCTTTGCTCTGCATATTTATTCCTCCCTATCCCCAAACCCTGGCAAAGAGTAATCTTTTTACTGTATCCATAGTTTTGCCCTTTCCAGAATGTCAAACATTTGGAATCACAAAGTATGCAGGCTTTCCATATTGGCTTCTTTCACTTAGTATCATGCATTTCAGTTTTTGCCATGCCTTTTTATGGTTTTATAGCTCATTTATTTTAGCACTTGATAATATCCCAATGTCTGGATGTACCACAACGTATTTATTCATTAATCTGCTGAAGGACATCTTCGTTGTTTCCAGGTTTTAGCAATTATGAATAAGGCTGCTATAAACATCTTTGTGTGGACAGAAGTTTCAGTCTTTCTGGGTAAATACCAAGAAGTACAATTGCTGGATTATATGGTAATAGCATATTTAGTTTTGTAGGAATCTACCAAAATGTCTTTCAAAGTGCCTGTATTATTTTTCATTCTCACCAGCAATGAATGAGAGTTCCTGTTGCTCCACAGGTATTTTTAAAAAGTGCCACAGGTGACTTTAATGCAGCCAAGATTCAGAAACCACTGACTTAGGGCAAGAACATCTGTCAGCAAACATTTCCTCTCACTTAGTATTAGTTTCCTTATCTGGTAGAAGAGAAACCTTCAGTAAGACAATAGATCATTGCTTCTCTCTGACTTTCTTGAAAATGCTGTTACTTTAGTGTTTTTATTATAAAACCCTTCAAGGAAATACATGTTCATGCCAAAATATGAGAGCCAATTGGCAAATGGAATAAGCCAGAATTACCAAGGATCTAAGATTACTTCTTTGTGCTTTTAAAATTTTAAAATATATTGTCATCTAAGATACATTGACTACAGAATGATAGAGAACAGTACCAACAAAGCCGAGATCTTGAACTGGTGCCAATGCATAGGAAAGTTTACTGGGCTCTGTTCATGGCCACAGACCTCTAACCTGATGAAGGCCTCACATTACCGACAAAAAAAGAAGAAAAAGGATGTTCCTAGACTACTTTCTCCTAAACTCCTGGCCCTTAGGTGCTTGCTTTATCTTTAAAATGAGGGGAGTGGATGATATGATTTTTAAGCTTCCTTAATTCTCTGATCTATGCATTACATTATTTTTCTTCAGTAACAGAATTTCATTAGCATTGACAACAAGTTAAAAAGCATGTTCTACTAACTTTTCATCAGCTACATTAGATGTAATAAACATTCTGGTACTTGGTCTATGATAAGATAAGTGAAGGACTTGCTTCCAGCACCAAATTTGAGCAGGGAGGAGATTTGGTAGACTTTGTTATCAAGAAAAATAATACTTTAGTGTTACAGTTTTAAAAATGTGAATTACTGCACAACAATCCATGATGGATAAAGCATCAACATTTCTAAATAAAGACAGATTGCATTTTTAAATTAAATGTTTTGTATTGTAAATTATACCTACAATGTTTGTTCTAGCTAATATTACAATACATATTCATGTAATCATTCATACAACAAACTTGTAGTGATTGCAAATATAAGGATGTTTAAAACATGACCTTTGCCCTCTCAAGACTTGCAATGTGGGGTAGTAAAGTTGTCAGGGTAAGGAAGAAACAGACTCCTGCAATTCATTTAAAGTCAAGGCAAAAATAGAAAAGTATAATAATATAGATAACTATAAAATGGACATTTAGAAGACATAGCAATTGTTTTTTACTGGAAATGAGTATGTGTGTGTGTGTGTAGTAGTAGTAGAATTAATAGTAGCAGCAGAATTGGGCCATCTGCATGACAAATGAGATCTTATAACTGCATAGAGCTTTGTTAGGAAAGATGATTGAAAGGCAACCTGGCTGAAGAATTATATGGCAAAGACCCAGAGACACGAGCATTTAGAAGAAATCTGGCCTTTGTGTCAGAATCATCAGTGTGTTTGATAGGTATAACAGTTGCACATGTGGCTGGAAAGGTTGGCTGGAATTTAGATAAGTACCTGTCATCTGCTGGATTCCAGAGGAAGGCAGGTACTATGGGGTCAAACACTGAGCTGCAAATATTCTTTAAAGTGTGGAATCCTCACAAGTGAGAATCCACCGCATTTCTAAATGTAATAGTGTTTTGGAAGTTTGTTGCTCTGACTTGGTAAAGTTAGCCAAGAAGATTTAGTTAAACATCCAGGAAAACATGTTGCTTCCAAAGTTTAGCTTTGAACTGAGAAAAGGAATTATTCACTCTTCCATCTATATCACATGCACAGTGAATCAAAACCAATATAATTTGTTTTTAGTGACTACCCTTCATTTTGGTGGCTTGCGTACTTTAACATACTAGTCTCTGTGTATATCAGGCTTTGAATTGAGTCAAGATTGACTGTTAGGATTGAGAATCATTTCCATGAGAGAAAAGCAAGCACATCAAAGTGCAATCATTTTTCAAATTGTACACTTGCTTCTGGAGATGTAGCATCTTTGGCCTTGACTTGAAAGCTGTGGTGTTGAGTCCCTTAGGAGGTGGAAGGTAATGGCTTTAGACAGCAGAAATAAACAAGAACCTCAGGAATCCTGGTTTGACATGATGGAATCCAGTGGCAAGTACACTGTATATATCTAAAAATGAATAATAACCTCATGGAAATGTAAGTAGAACTTCATATTGTTTTCTCCGCTGATCTTACCTGATCTTAGCCATCATACTGCTTGTAGCCTTCTCTTTCTTTCTCTCCTTTCCCCTCCTCTTCCAGTCTTCCTCTTCCTCCCTCCCTTCTCCTCTTCCTCTTCTTTTTCTTCCTCCTTCTCTTCCTTTCTCTTCATTTGTCTCTCCTCTTCTTGACCTCTGAGATATTGTTTATTGTGGTTCCTTTTTGGTATTGACCAAATTTCTGGCTATTGTGTTACTGGTGACTTTTCTAAATTAGGAAATTGTGTTTGGAAAAAACAGAAAGAAAAAAACTCCCCTTGCTCCCCAAATTTTTGTTTCTTTCTTCAATTAGAATAACATTAGGGCCAAGTTTAATGGCCCTAATGTTAAATGGCCAAGCTTAAGAATGTATATTTTGGCATAAATCTTCATGTACAAGCTTTTAAGTAACTCTTACTGTCAAGCAAAAGTTTAAGAATTTTTAAACAAAAATATTATTAAACAAAAAACCAATATCTATACTAAGAAATGCACATTAAATGAATTAGGATTGTCTGTTGTAGTATCATGTTTTCGTACATCCTAGAATTCCCTAAAAACTAGAACATGGTCATTTACAGAATTTACTATTTAAAAATACATGCTATTTGCACCTAATATAAGATATTATTTAAAAATGCCATTGAGGAAACAAAACTTTCATTCTTCTCAATTCTTTTCACTTGGCTATATGGAAAACATTCCATTTAGCTCATTCAGAAAATGTGCAAAACTGGCTTTAGGTACAACACTAATTTTCTAAAATAGATGGGCCAGGGCTGTTTTCCATAGATTTCTTGCAATCAGTTGCATATGGCTGGAAGTAGAACTAATGGTGATTTACAGTAATTGCCTGTCATCAGTCTATGCCATGCTCACCTGCATAATCCATCAATTTTCCCAACAGTGCCCACAGCTCATAACCTACCTGAGGCTATTTGGGTCTCAGGAAACATACAGCAAGTGCCAATGTTCCAAGAATGAAGCTCTGGTTCCCAGATTCTGCTGCTCCAACTTCTATAGCAGCAAGGAGAAAAGAGTAACAGGATGTTGATCACATCTAATTAGAAGGCAAGAAGTATTCCCTTGAGCATGTTTATGACGCAGGCACAATAGGACAGGAGTAGTCTATTGAAGCAGGGTTCCTCAATCTCAGGACTACTGACATTCCGGAGAGGATCATTCTTTGTGTTGGGGGATGGGGGGCTGTTCTGTGAATTTCAGCTTCCCTGGATTCTTTCCATTAGATGTCAATAGCATCCCTCCCACTGTTGTGGCAATCCACAACATCTCCAAACATCATAAATATCCCATGGGGAGAAATTTTTCCTGATTTAGAACCACTGTACTAAGGGAAAATTAAAACTAGAAATTTGTAATTGGTCAGCATTATATACTGAATGCATGAAGTATAAGTAGTATACATAGTAAAAAAATAGTAGGACAAATATTCATAAAACTAACTTAAAGTGATGTGTATAAACACAAAGCATACGTTGACCTTTTGGAAAACTTTTCATGGGTGAAAGGGAGTGGTAAAAATAAACATCTACAGTTATGACACTTCTGAAGCAACTGTGTTTGGAAGAAAAAATGAAATGTGAGAATGGTAGAAACTTTTTTCTACACTGGTTCTTACTTTGACCAATTCATTGGTTTTCATTGTACCCTTCGGCTTATGTAAAATAATTATAACTTTTCTTTTCCATGATAGCCCTTCAACTATTTGAAAGGACATGCTGTTTTGTTCTGAAGTCCATTTTCCAAACTTTATTTTGTTATACAATATAGGACATAGTTTTAGATCTTCCACCTTTCTAACCTTTCTCTAAACAGAGCTTCAATCTGTTTATATTATTATTAAGATTCCCAAGGTTGAGAATCCTAATTCCCATGAGAAACTGAATCAGTTAGAAATGCTTTTGTCTACAAAATTCAGAATATCCTGCAGTGATTTAATCCTTTAACAAAAAAAGTTCTTACATAACAGGAATTTCAGGGATGATTAATTGTTGATATTGGTTCAACTGCTCAAAGACCTAGTCTCTAGCTGAGCAGATGTTGGTATGGAGCAAAAAAAGCAGGTAGAATGGAAGTTAGCATTGTCAGAATCTGCATACCTTATCAATGCAGACTAGGAAGAGCATCACCATCTATAACTGTATTAATGCACTTTAAGAGCCTCGTTGCTTCTCTGGCTATTGTATTACATGATTGATACTGTATTTACCTGTATCATAGAAGCTATTCTACTGCAGTGTAATTTCCTATATATGCACCCCCTTGGCTTTTGCTTGTTGAATATTGAAACCAAGTCTTATTTGTGATCACATCCCTATATTATTCTGGGTCATATTACTTGTGTGCTCAAGAATTGTTTAAAGCATCGATGAATACCAAATATGTTCTAATTTTAGGAGCAAAATTTTCACTAGCGAGAAGTTACTTCCTAGAAAATTTCCATTTACAGCACATTTCTTTTTGTTTATGTTACATTGGATTTTCTTATTTAGCTTCTGGAGGTATATGAATTCTCTCAAAGTTGTACATAATATTTTGTGCGCACGCTCATTTATTAAGTCAACTACAGTTTTAATAAGCTTCTTAAAGAAGCATTTTTTCCCCTGCATCAGATGTTAAGTTCCTATACTACACAGATTTTTGTTGGAAAAGCATAAATGAAAGATCAAAGTTAAAGGACTTCGAGAGAACACTTATTTTCAAGAAGATGTGACAGCCAACTGGGGCCTATTTTAGAGAGATTTTTGTTTCCTCCTATGACCCCAAAGTGGAAAAAAAAAATCTACAATGACAATTCTGGATTTTATGTCTAATTCTGTCACTGAGCTTACATAATGGGGACTAGTCAATGCAAAAATTTTGGAAATGGCTTAGGAGTCTGATTCTAATGGATTGTAAAAATAACAATAATGGGCTCCAGAAACACTGAATCAATATTAAAATAGTTTCATTCTTTCAGTATAAGGAGGGTGCAACATACAAGCTGTCCTTTCTGTAGTTTCCTGACCCATTTCCATTTTTAGCAGTAGGTGCCTTTTAAAGTCTGTGTTGAGGGATTTATATAACTCATCCATAATCTCTGATCAGCTCCTGTAAGAGCAATGGCAGAGGAACACGTAGGACTTAGGAGTGAGCTGTATCACTTGAATGGAGCTAGAACTTAATTGTAGCTTCATTAAATAGATCCAAACTAAGGCTATCTACATTTTCTAAATATCACATTTCCCAAGTCTTCATTTTCCTCATTAGAAGGGTTTCAGTTGCTTATGAAATGACCCAGCAGATGATGCCTGAACAATTCATTATACTCTTGCACACATCTGGCTTAATCTGTTTCGTAAAATGAAGATGTCTTATCCAACTTTACATGTGTAACAGATAAAAACTTTCTTTCCAGTCTTACATTTGGGGCCTGCTTACATCCTGATCCACAGAATGGCCCCCTTACTTCCCGTCTACCTTATATCTGAATACCTCTGGTTCACAGAGAAACAACGCCTCTCAGAAATGTTGAAATATTTTTTTCAGGGGAAGACATTCAGACTGGGAGACAAACAAACAAACAGACAAACAAACAAAAGAATCAATTCATCCTCTCCACCCTCAACAAGGAAGCTTCCCCAGTCAGAGCTGCTGCACTAAGTTAATTACAAGAGTGTGACTTCTCATCTGCAGTTTGCTTATTTTATACCTGATCGCTTCTCAGCCTTTTGGCTAAGAGCAAGTGTTGTATTTTATACTCAAATGGATATAAAAGGTAATAATTCCCTCTTCATTGATAACTATTATGACTTTGTAATTCTAAATCGTGTTGTTTCTGAAATAAAATCCTCATTTTTTTGCCTGTAGGAAAGACATGTTAACAATGAAAAATTTACTTTAAAAAGTTGGTAACCAAAGTACAAAGTGGCATATTTTATAATTTTTCAATTTCTAGAAGAATCAAGGAAGTATCTTTGAGTGTTCTTGATTCACACATTGTGAAATTTTTAACTAGTTATATTACAAAGGAATACTCTGGCACTTCCAAGTCTTGAGCATAAAAAACTTTATAGATTCTACTTGGTTTTCTGGAGACACCTATTCTTAGAACCCTGAACCACTTTGTAAGAAGAGTGAACATCCTGCTGAAGAGACCACACAGAAAGGCCTTGAGAATGCCTGGAGAGGGAGAGGAACTCAGCTGAGACTGATTATCTAGTTGTCCCATCCAAGACACGAGGCATGTGATTAAACCTGTCTTGGACCCTCCAGTCAAGTCCATTTGGTGTGTGGAGCAGAAGTATCATCCAGCTGAGAGCCCTGACTCACAAAATCATAATATTCGATAAAGTATTCCTTTAAACCAAACTCCATTTAGAAAGTTGTATTAACATCAACATATAACCAAAACACCTTTATTAAATTTTTGACTCATTTGATTAAAACTGTTACACATTTATTGACTGCCAACAAAGAATTTTTAGCTGTATTTTGAAAAACATTTTTCCAGGCAATAAATTTCCATATCCATTAACTTCCATTTTTCTTGCCCCTGTTTTCTGCCTTGTGTTTGCTTGTTTTTAACACTGTGGCTACAGATTGCTACTCCACATCACATTTTTAACTAATCCTGTCCTGGAGTCAGGGTGTATATATGCAGCCCTTGTTAACAGCTCAAGTGACTTGATATCAAAATTAGATTAGCCGATGGTCTTTTTCCAAGATTTTGTGCCTGATCTGGTAACTCTGAGTTTGAGTTTTCTTGTTTCCACCTTGTTCTGTAACCCTGATAGTGACAGGAGGCCACCAAAGGAGGCTGATGGGGCAGGTCCCTGTTGAAACCCCACCTTCAAGCCAAAGACAGTTTAAAGCCTGAAAGCCAAGCTACAAGTTAAATCCTCAGACCAGATTAAGACTTGTCTTCCTGCTTGGCATGATTTCCTCTGACTGATCACCACCCTAAGCCTATTTTACATATACCTACCCTATCCTAATTGTTTTTCTACACTGTTGTGCCCACCTTTGAGTGGTGTTTTTGCTTCAAACTTTTTTGCATACTCACTAACCAATCAGCATTCACTCCCCATTCTGAGTCCATGAAAGCCCCAGGCTCAGCCATATTGGGAGACTTTCCTGCTTTTGGGTAGGGGAAGCACCCCCCATGTTTTCTCTTTGCTGAGAGCTTTCCTTTCATTTAATACATTCTACACCACTCACTCTCTGGTGTCTGTGTGCCTAAATCTTCCTGGTCATGAGACAAGAACCCGTACCTAGCTGAGCTAAGGAGCAGAAAAAAATCCTGCATAAACCCCAATAACTGGATTGTAATTTTGTTCATTCTGCTTATGGGCCGAACATGATAGCCTTTCTAATAATCCACTCTAGATTGAGATTATTCCTTGTTTTCATGTGTACATTCATTTTCTATTAATATCATAACAAATGCCAATCATTCTGCATCTTTATCAAACCCATTTATAATATCACAGTTTGTAGATATCTAAGCTCAGCAGAGCTCAGCTGGGCCTCTGCTCTGGGTTTACAAGGCTGGAATCAAGGTGTCAGCAGGCTGCGTTCCTTTATAGAAGCTCTAAGGATGAATCTGATTCCAACAAACTCCTTCATGTTTTAGCTAGAATTCATTTGTTTTGAAGTTGTAGAACTGAGGTTCTCATTTCCCTGCTGGCTGTCCCATTGGCCAGGTGTCATTCTCAGCTTTCTAGATGCTACCTGAATCCTTTAGCCTGTTGATCCCTTTCTTCATCTTCCTAGCCAGCAGTGGTGCACGGACTCCTTCTCATATTGGAATTCCTCTAAATTCCCCTTCTGCCTTTCTCTTCTGCTTTTAAGAGTTCATGTGATTAAACTGGGCTCTCAAGTTAATCCAGACTAATCTTCCTACTTTATGGTTGTTGGTTATTAACATTAATTCCATATACACAATATTTTCACAGCAGTACCTCAATTTGTGTTTGATTGAATGACCAAGGGACAAGAACTATGGGGGCACATCTTTAGAATTCTGTCTTCCACGTTGGTGTCATACCAGGGACTGAAGATCTGTCTTTGAATCAAGTAGCCAGGTTCTTGCTATCACCCATCTACTATGGCTCCTCTACTTCTTGGGCCTAAACTTGGCTTGATTTTTTTCTAAAATTTTTTTTTTTAACAGTATTACTTGTTAAAAATATTTACATAGCCACATTTTGCCCATTTTGTGGAGACATCATCAACCATTTCCTGAACCCTTTAATAATTATTATTTGACTGGGTTGCCATCAACTTATTGATTCAGTCATTTATTCAACAAGTACTTATTGAACTCTTAATATATGCCAGGTACCTTCTTAGGAGTTGGTAATACAGCAATGATACAAAATAAAGAGTATGCTGTCAGTGTATGTACATTTCTACATCTGGTTATATGATAGGGATATCAGACTTATACAAATGAGGATATGGTGAAATTTCAGGAACTTGTAAGTGACATGAACAAAAATGAAGGAGGAATGTGTCTATTTAATTTAGGGTGGTCAGAGATGGCCTCTCTGAGGCATAACATTTAAGTAGAGACTTGAAGGAAGACAGGAAGCCAGTGTATATCTGGAGAAGAGTGTTTTAGGCAAAGGATTCTGGACAAGGTTTAAACTTGATGCTGTAAAGAGTAACAGAGAGGCAAAGTAGCTGGAGAGTGAACCAAGGGGTGAGAAAAGGAGGGAAAATCAGACAGGTGTGTGGCATCAGATCCTGTGGGGCCTTGAAGCCTGTGGAAAGAAGATTGTTTACTACTTTCAGTAAGTTAGTAAGGTGTTGGAGAATATTTGGCAGAGGAGTTAAATGATCTCACTTAAGGTTTTTCATGATTAGTCTAACTGCTGAAGGCAGCAGGAAGTCCCATAAAGAGGCATTTGCTGTTGTTCAGGATAGAAAAGATTGAAGGATTCTACTCAAGTGGTAGCAGTGTAGAGCTGTGAACTGGCTTGTCTTAATATAATCTTAAAAAAGAGACATCTATTGCTTGTTCTAATACACTAATATTCTGTCTGACACTCCTGTAGCTGGTCATAGTCAGGCACTTCCTATGAGTGTTCAAAGCAACATCTTTGAACAGTCAGAGGGATGGTAAAGGAGCTTGACAGTAAAGAAACAATCTAGGTAGACTCTTTACAATGTCTAGTAGGTACCAGACATATTTGGAAGATGAAGAGGTTAATGCTTCTCAACATTTTTGTAGATAAAATACTCTTTTTAAAATCTAAAACTGGCTCAGCCACTATTTTTGGAAGCAGTCTACTTACAAGTGATTAAGAAATATTTTTTCATGTTTTCCAAGATTTAGATGCTTCTTATAGTAAATAACAACAATAAAAACTCCATAATTCCAATTCAGGGCAAATCCCAATGGAGGCTTAAGTAGGGAGACAAAGCATTGTAGGTAGCTGGAAGTAGAAGGAGAAAGCTATATTGCAGAAAATCTTATGAATGTATGTTGGAGAGAGGTCTTGGGCTAGGCACTGCCCTAGATGGTTAATCATTCTGACATCATGTCTCCTTATGTGACAGACATGGAAGGGAACTAGAAAAAGCAAGGCTATTCTACTATACTCCCTCACCTGTGTCTATATAACAACATATAATCATTTATTTTGTGGGAAAATATGAATTTAATTGAACAGATAAAACACTCAATAATATATCAAAAAAGACCCAACAGAATGTGAGAAATAGAGATGATTTGGACTTCACAAATTTCTAAGCATCTCCTTTGTTCATTCTACTCCTAATCCAAAAGCTACTGCCATTACCACTTTTATGCCTTTGACCTTGTCTGACCCAACTCATTACCAGCTGTGAAGGAGTTTGTAAGGAAAAATACTGAATTTATTTTTGAAAAACTCTTACCGGCAATTTCTTAGTTTTCTAAATCAAATTATCTCTCCTCTTTCCTTAAACAATAGTCGTCCATGCTACCCTCAGCTCCTGACGTTATCCTTACTGCTGGTCTAACTCTCCATAGTTTCCTCACCATTTTCATTGGAATTTTAGGAATGTTCTTGCTTTTACTCAGGGGGCCGACACATTAGACCTAAACACTTCCCTCCATTTCTCTAATCTTGCACAGTCAGTCCTCCAGCCACCCTGCAATCTCTCACTCAGATTCACAGTCCAAAAGGATTTAAGACTCAGTGATTACAGAAACCAACAATTGATAATAACCATCTAAGGTGCTTACAACAGTGATTGGCACTTGGTGAAAGCTATTCTGTTGGTGTAAAAGTAATCTCAGTTTTTGCCATAAAAGAAATAGCAAAACCGCAATGACTTTTGCACCAACCGAATACCTAATACTTAATGGCTATTATATTGTGACTGTTATCTGTAATATGGAATCTTAATACCAGTATCACAAGAGCCAAAGGGCATGGAGAGAAATTTGTGGTAGAAAGTTTGTGGGGTGATTACCACAGGGCCTAACTCAATGAGATGTTGAAGAAATCTTAGCTATATTTTGATAGCTAGTGTATGTGTGTGTGTGTATTATATCATCTTTTAAGAAATATAGATGTTTTAAATCATTTATTTAAAAGCATACATTCTCCTGAGGAGAAAATTTAAAGTATCACAATTCTACAATATTATTTGATATAAGAGGGAAATTCAGTGTTTGAAATGTACGCTGAAAAGAAATGATTCCAGGTTTAAAAAGAAGTAATGCTCTTAGGAAGCTTAATGTTATAAATGTTATAAAATAGACTTTTGCTAGTCAATTTCAGGTGTTTTAAAAAAATTTCTATGCTTGAATTATTATCTCAACTCTAACTTTATATCTGGACTAAGTTTAGATACAAAAAATAAAAATGAAGTGGTAGATTATGCTGCTTGCTGTTTGTAATTTAACACCAAAATTTTAATAGTATGCAATCTTCAGGGGTTGATAGTCCAGTAAAAAGAACTTGAAGCAATAGTTTTCATAGAACTTTAACTAAGATAAAGTATTAATTGTCTATGCCAAAGAGGGTGAGCGATGATAGAAATTACAAAGAGCCTAGGGCTTCCCTGAGACCCAGCTTGGTGCTACCACTGTTATGAGAAAATTAAAAATAAATGAACAATAGGTTCCAACTCTAAAACATATTATATGCAGTACATACTTTAACCTAGTTTACAATTTATATTTATTATGCCCATTGAACCCACAAAAGCAGTGTTTAATTTTACAGTTTAAAGTCACACATAGGGAAATGCTTTACAAAATAGGATATTGTTCCTCAATGAAAAATATTACAGTATAGGTCCCAAACGGCTCAGTTCAAGTCTTTTACCTGAATAACAGAGCTGTTGTGGAATGCAGGCTACAAGACACAGTAATGTTTTAAATACTTGATTAAGATTTGAAGGTTGCCAAAGCTGAGAGACATTTTAAACAAGACCCGTCTTAGTTTTCCAAGATTTTTGGTTTTTCAACTGCATTATATACCATTGCTTCTGGAAAATTGAGGGTAATAAGCAGCTTACATTTTACATCTTATATACAGTATGTAAATCTTCAATGATTTTCTCTACCATCAAAGCACATTTCAAGGTTTAAAAATCTCAGTTATACCTACTTAGGTTTATTACTTTACTCACAGACTCTAATATAGAAACCGAATATTTATGCCATTGCTTCTATCAAATGCAACATGTTTCTTCAGTCTATTTAGTTATCCACAAAGTCTATTTACAAAGCATATGTATGATTTCCTCTGACTAATAGGTCATACAAATACGTAAGTAGTGTTTTTCAACTCCTAACTGTAGCAAGATGAACCATCAATGTTTATATTGTGCCTGAGTGCGTAATGCAAAAATGTCATCCAGAGACTATATATTTTTAAATCAAAAGTCTAGCTTTACAAAGTCACACACAGTATGGTCTTCTATTGTAAATATACTCTCAGTATAGGTAGACATGTTTCTAATATAGTATGAGTTGTTAAAGAAAAGGCTGAGATATAGTCACCAAGTGTTTACTAATAACATAAACTATTGCAAAGTTTGAAAACAATGATCAGGCCAAATATACATGAAAGTTTGAATGGAATGCTGAGGACTTAGTGAATGCTGAAATATGACTCATGTAAAAGTCTGCTACTCCGGCCTGATGCTCCTCAAGTTCCAATGACCCCTTAAATGTCCTCAGATGCACATGCAGTTTATGTCACTGACCACTGTTGGTCAAAACCATCATTGGATGTGCTCATTTTTCGAATTTGGAGTATCCAGTTGTGCCCTACCCTGACACAAAGCTTAGAGGTCTTTCCTGCAAACTGTAAAATCATGTAAAAAAAAATAGGATCTCAGAAATACCACATTTGACAATTGGTCACGAAAGATGTTAGCACCTCAATAAAAATTTGAATTGTTCACTGGATATGCCAAAGGAAAGTGGAAAAAAAATGAAAAGGCATGCCCTGTTTTTCATTTGTTTGTTTTTTCCTACCAATCACAGTTCTCCTCACAGTGTTAGACTTTTAGGTCACTCTGATGTGGCAGTACCTTATAGGATGAGGGGCCAGTACTCGTTTTTTTCATTTGACCTTTGTAGTCCACATGGTCCAGTTAGTTGAAGCCACAGAATAAAGACCAGAGAGAGCAAAATTATTGCTAAAGTGCAACTATATTAGTAGAATGCAAGTAACAGGGCTAATGAATGTGTATGCCAATGTCTTATTTTTTTTCAAAACCAACATCATCTAACAACATATTCTTTCAGTTTTCCCATAAAACCTGCATTGAGAATGATATCATGGCCCCAGGCAGGCATTTACCAGATTGAATGTTTTGCTGATCTGAACACCACCTGTGTTCCAATTTTTTGGCTAATACATGGTTTTGTATTTCAATATGTTCTCATACATTAAAGAAGTGAAACACAATTATACGTTATAGCGTTTATATGCATCATGATAATATAATTTGAGAAATTATCTCTATAGATTATGCCAACAAAGCATTCTTAGGAAGATTTTTTTCAATGTCCTAGCCAGTTAAGTTGATCTATCTGTTTGATAATCTAAAACTATAGATTGTTGGAAAATGAGAAAAATAATAGGGAAAACATACAATTTCCTTTTCTGTGTGTCTCAATGATACATTATCTTGAATTTGGTTCTATTAAAGCTTTAGATGACCATTTCTGTACACATGGCTATTTCATTTATTTAGTAGTTTTGAAATGTTAGCAAATATATTGTATTTGTAGAGCATCATTTCATTATAAAGAGATTATTAATATTCACCAATCATGCCAATGAGATTATACACTCTGCCACAGACTACTAGAAAAATTCGATCATTATTAAATTCAATGTTATCTTACAGTGTGAACTCTAAGTAATAGCACAAGTTCTGGACTTTGAATCTGGCTGCTGTCCTCACCTGAACCATTACAATGACCTTGTTAACAAGGAAGGAATCAATGGGGAAGTATCACAACCAGAGATTGGCTGCGTGTCCAAGGGTGCTTTGTCTTATTGCCAGGATCAGACTGTGAAATCACAGAGGCAAGCTGATGTCATCAGAGGCAACTCTGCCTATTTCAAGTCCTAGAATCACCCCAGGGGATTCAACAGTAGTAGAAAAACATCACATTCTCTTAATGGACACCCCTTATTTGTAGAAACATTATGACTATTAACATTTGTTATACAAACCCAATTTATTTGTGCTCATCTGTAGAATCCTACAGACACTAAAGACTAAATGATATTAATTTTAGGAGGTGTTTCTAAACAGACAAAGACAACGTTTGGTTTTATTATCATTTGTATCCCTCAGAGGTTGTGTGTACACAACTTTCATCTAATACGTCAACGTCAACTTGTCCACATTTCTCGATGAAGTGAAAGAATCTGATTCTTGGCTGTGTCTTAATGCCTGTAGGAAGCTTCTAGGCTATTTGTGTACCCAAATTTAAAACTTGCACCTTGTTTCATTGAATAAGTGTTTTTCTTATTTGTGACTTGGACAAATTAGTGTTAATGTGATGTAAAAGACCTATTATCATAGGTACAAGTAATGAACACTATTAGTTGTGAAAGATTAAAATTTCCTTGGAAAGAAAAATGATAGTATCAGAATAAGAATACATGAGGAATATATACATATACACCTGTTTCACACAGAAAGCTTTCTGTAAAAAAATACAAAAGCAACCAGTGCTGTATATTATGTAAACTCACAAAGTGTAAAAGTGTACTTTATACACAAACATGAAGCATAAATTAAAAAGTAGGACAACAGCAAAACATTTTAAATATAGAAAAATTTGCACATATTTTTGTTAAATAAGAATAAATAATTTTATCAACAAATTCACATACCAGTTGCAAAAACAATAAATTACTTTTTTTCAGTGCTGCAACTTTTTTTTGTTTGTGATTTATCCCTTAATTCCTAGTTTAGTGGGATAAAACTGTTTCCACAGGAAGGCAAAGAAAGATAAATTTATTGAATAAATTATAACAATGCCCTTATATTTCTAAACAGCAAGGCAGGGCTTAATTTAAATTTTTCTGATCTAGAAGAAATAAATGTCATTTTCTTCTGACTCCCTTTGTACTCAATAAAACTTATTATGGAGTGCTTAGTTATGTAAGTGAGATTAGATTCTTACAAACCTGAGCATTTTCAGACAAATTCTTTTTTTTTCCTAAAAAAAGAAATAGCCCCTAGCATCCTGAATTCTAGACATCTTTAAAAATTCAAGATGCAACAATGGAAAGGTGAAAGACAGTACGAAGTCAAAACTGGACTGACTTAGATTGAGTTGTATAGAATCTTCCCTTTGTTCATAATTCTTGGTATCTATTGAACACTCCATTTCTCTGAATTTCAGTTTCCAGTCCATATCACCTTCTCCAGGAATTTAGACATACATTCTTCAGTCAATCTAGTGAGACTCATGAGAAAAAGGTGGAGAAAACTACTTAAAAGCATGGAATAGTGGTTTATTTGCTCTAAGCCCTCTAGGATTGTTTCTATGACATGTGTAAACTATCACTATCTGAGGGAAACATGAATCATTGACAAATCATATTAAAAATTTATGAGTATAGTAAGAGAAGCCGAGTAGGAGACAACTACATTTATGCCTCAATTATTATCATTATTATTTTTTTTTGAGACGGAGTCTCGCTCTGTCGCCCAGGCTGGAGTGCAGTGGCGCGATCTCGGCTCACTGCAAGCTCCGTCTCCCGGGTTCACGCCATTCTCCTGCCTCAGCCTCCGGAGTAGCTGGGACTACAGGCGCCCGCCACCTCGCCCGGCTAGTTTTTTGTATTTTTTAGTAGAGACGGGGTTTCACCGGGTTAGCCAGGATGGTCTCGATATCCTGACCTTGTGATCCGCCCGTCTTGGCCTCCCAAAGTGCTCAATTATTTTTTAATGTTGTTGGAAATATAACCACAAAAAAAAAATAATAAATTTTGTCACATTTGAGTTACTTGATTAAAATTATTTCCAAAATGGAAACAAGTAACATTAGCCTCTCTCCTAATTCTCTTTGCACAGACGAATGGCACTAGGATTATTATTTTTTTCTCACCTATTTGACTAGGTTTGTTTTCTGCCCTTGGCATTGGGTGATCTCCATCAAATATAGGTTATCATCCTTCTACAGGCCTCATTCCTCAAACTGATAATTTATTAAGAAAAAAAATTGCTACATCTAAAGCAAAGTCAGTCTGTGAAAATTCAAAGGATGATAATTGGTTTTGTAAAACAATTATTTGTTTTAAAAGCAATTTCTTAAGAAAATACTAAAAACAGTGAGACATCTATTTTCCTGGCCCACTGAAATGATGTGACATAGTGATCAGTTACATAATTCTTTTATATTAAAAATATCTTATAATAAAAATAAACTCATGAGCTTGTATAACTCAAACAATGGTTCCCTAAGATTTTTACATGCAACTCTTTAACAATAGGCACATGTGGCATGATTACTATGAATTTTTATGGAGAAAAATTGGTTTTGCAGTGTTTTACAACAAAAGAAACCCCAGTGAAATGAAACAACTTAGATTTTCTAAGCTGTGAGGTTGGTAATGGGGGTGGGGTGTACATTTTATCATCTAAAAAGATACCTTTAGGTGTGTGCTTATAAAATAATTTCCATGTCTAACTATTCAAACTTACAACCTACCTAAACAGGCTATGGAAACAAAAACAACAACTTTCTGAAAATCATCACATTTCCTCACTCAGACACTTACAGGTACAACCAAATGCTTTCCAGTTGGGAAAAATCTTTAGTACAATAGGAACATACTTAGGTTTTTAAAATTAAGAAATCATTGCCTATGATGTGGAAACAGTCTTATTCATATTAACCACTTTTTGGCATTTACCACATTAACAATGATAACCACTTCTCAATGTGGCTAACTACCAAGTGATCTTTAATGTTTCTAATAAACTAAGTCAAGAAATACAAAACATTGTAGGTCTTACTGAACCCTGGAACAAAACAAATAAGCGAACACAAATGCATTTTAAAGGCTTGCTGGTAAGAGGTATACCAGTGTTGAAGGTGTTGGACATGATAGAAAACTTGCTGTGTGTTTTGTACGTATGTTATACATTGTGAGATATCAGATGAAAGCTCTGGAGAGAGAAAGTAGTTGTGAGAATACAAATTGAAAACACAGTGAAATACAATTTTTTTCCTTTTAAGTTTCCAACACAAGGAAACTAGTTTTCAGACTCTTGAGTACTGATCACACACACACAGGCAAACCCTACTTCTACATCTGAAGTTATGCATTAATTTGGCTAGCTACCTGAAAAAAATACAGGCAGTCAAAGGTTGAAGTAAATGAACCCGTGTATGTATTTAAGTGACTAGATACACTGAGATCTATTTACTTTTCAAAATTTCTCAGAAGATACTTGCTGTCAAAATAGTTTTTTGACTGAAATTTTATCTCCTGTAGTCAAAATATACTAAATCTTATTAAAACAGCAGCAAGTTCTTAATTTCCAGTAAAATATCCACAGCTCTTTCTGGAAACTGAAGGAAGTTGAAATAGCTGCAGACCTACTTTGGTCAAACACTTTTTTTATAGAAATATATATGGATATTTTAATAGAACCAAGGGATATAAAGTGACATATTAAGGGAGAATGTATTTACAAACAGTAAAAAGAAGCTACTGTGTATTATGGGTGAAAATGATTATGATGCCATTAAAGACATTCTATAAGAGGTAGGTGACAAGGGGGAGACAGTTCTGCCATCTTCAAATGTCCCCTGATTTTACATTCATCAGTGTTTCTTTCTTGTAAGCCCAGGGGATGTTCAATAACTCCCAAGTTTTTCTATATTGCAAGGTTACCACTGTCACGTGAAGCAGTGCACATCCTCTTTTGGTCACAGAGAGCAGATTCTGCCCATTATTGGACTCCTGTTGACAATGCCACTGAAGCATGACTTGCTGTGAGTTAGGTAGACCTCCTGTTCACCACGACAGCATCAGTGCTGAATCCTCCAGTTATCTTTGTGCATAAGATCATAACCACAGGCTAACATTTCTTCAGCAAGCATTGCTTAAACGCAGAAGGCCGCTGGGAGAGAGGACATCCTTTCGCTAACTTCCGGTTTCCATCCTGGCACTGCACCGTCCTGGTGTGCCAACCTGTGTCACAGGTCCTAGAGCAGGCGAGCCATGGGCCCGTGACCCACTGCAGCTGCGAAGTGTGTGATCCCACTTTATTGCTGCCATGACTAGTGACAGAGTTTACTTTTGGAGTGGACTTCTTGGGAACAAAAAAGCTATAACGGACATCTAATGGTTTCGTGGGATCTGTTGCAAGGATCTGCACTATTAGAATTTCCTTCGTGGCAGAGTAGCCCATGCCATGCAGGAAGTCATCCCTGTGGCTCCAACCACTATAGTTCATGACTGTTCCATTGATGTCAATGATAGTCTCTGAAGTGGAGATCATGTACTTTCCATTGATAAGGTACTCACCATTTTTCTTTTTCAGGGCTAAATAGGCAGTGAATCTAGTCTGGTCTTTGGCTTTGAACTGTCGAACTTTTATGTGGGTTGCCCCTTCAGGAATCCTCACCACGTCAGTGTAGCCCTTACTGGAAGTAGGAATGTTCACAGGAAGTGGGGGGAGGTGGTTAAAGAAAAGGAGAAAAAATAAGTAAACAGTAAATAATAAACAAGTTCTCTAAAAAGTCTTCTCTTAACACACAGTTTTAATGTCTTTAAGAGATTAGTTTAAAATTGAGTTTAAGAATTATTTTTTATGACAAAATTGCAATTAGCCTACAGTATTGTATACACTTTAACGGAGGTGTTCCAAATTAGGATGATGCTAGCAACCTGCCTTCATTTGAAAAAATTATACTAACTTTCAAGATTTATGAAACCATTTTCATCCTTATCAAATCCTATCACTTTTACAAATCTATTTTACATTCTTTCTGGCACAAAATGGGATATATTTAAATACAAACTGACAAAAGTATGCCTTCACTTAATCTCATATAATTCTTTAATGTTTCTCAAATTTGCCTCCACGTTAGAATCATGTGGAGATCTTTTAAATCTTTCAGAGCCTACCCACACCTCAGACCAATTAAATCCCATCTTCCATGGTTGGGCACAGGCAAGAGCACTTTTGAAACTTCTCACATTGTTCCAATGTGCAGACTAATTGGGAACACAGAATTAATTAGTTTTTGGACTAGAGGCGAGTAGAGTCTCTGCATCCCTTTCTACTAGAACTCTGGATTTTGTGGGACAGGCCACTAAATGAAGCACGCAGTTTCGAAATTGGGTAATGATATTACTAATACCATCATAAAAGGGGAATTTTTAAAAATGACTTAGCAAATGTTTCTGAATTCTTAGTGCCCATAAGATATGATAGATTGAGAAAGGCTTTATGGTGAGTGACATATAAGTCTTCAAAGAGCCATCATCTGTTCAAAAAAATGGGGAAAGACATAGATATCTTTAATACCCATAAGCCTGTGAGGAATGCTAGGATGGAAATGCTAATTAAGCACCAAGTGTGAGGTGAGGAGTCTACTGTTGTCCACATTTTTGCCTTTTTAAGTAATTTCATAATAGGGTCCCTTTACTTTCCTAGTTATTTAAACAGGAATACTATTGGCTTGCACAGTTTGACTGACGTGTGGAGCTGAACTCCCAGTTCTCATTCACATGCTAAAAATCCAAGTGTGTTTCCCTTACTCCAGAGTTTCCTCTGAATTGGAAAGGAAGCTGATCGCCAAGGAAGCTGATCGCCAAGGAAGCGTTCTATAGCGACAGCCACACAGGCTATACAGCTTCCCACAGTGTTGAAGAGAGATGATGCAATGCTCAGGGCATTCCTTATTCTGTCTAACTCAATTCATTATTTTTATTTTTGTAGTACATTACAGATCAGACTTTGTTACAGATGTGTTTTGTAGTCCCTAATATTAATAAATAATCCATGAAACTATAGTGGCTTCAAAAAAAGTCAAAAGGGATGTTGGAGAATTCCTTGAAGCCAGGAGTTCAAAGGCAGCCTGGGCAATATAGGGGAGACCTTGTCTCTACAAAAAGTAAAAAAGTTCTCCAGCCTGGGCGACAGAGCGAGACTCCGTCTCAAAAAAAAAAAAAAAAAAAAAAAAGTAAAAAAGTTAGCCAGGGATGGTGGCGCATGCCTATGGTCCTAGCTACTGGCAAGGCTGAAGTGGGAGGATCACTTTAGCCCAGGTCTTTGAGGCTGCAGTGAGCTATGATTGCACCACTGCACTCCAGCCTGAGTAACAGAATGAGATCTGTCTAAACAGAAGGTAGTTGGAGATAAATATGTCATCTTACACAAAAAGAGTATGAAATGGGGACATATGAAAGTATTTGAACAAGTTCATTTTAGAGCTGATTAGTGACAGTGTTAGGCTTAAAAGCCAGGCTTGGCTGGATGCCGTGCTCACGCCTGTAATCCCAGCACTTTGGGAGGCTGAGGTGGGGGGATCACCTGAGGACAGGAGTTCCTGACCAGCCTGGCAGACATGGTGAAACCCCGTCTCCACTAAAAATACAAAAAGTAGCTTGGCTTGGTGGCCCATGCCTCTAATCCCAGCTATTCTGGAGGCCGAGGCAGGAGAATCGCTTGAACCTGGGAGGCAGAGGTTGCAGTGAGCCAAGATTGCGCCATTGCACTCCAGCCTGGGCAACAGAGTTAGACTCTGTCTTTAAAAAAAAAAAAAAAAAAGGTCAGGCTCTTGACTCCCAATTAGTGCTCTTTTTCACTATGTCCCCAGGCATAAAATCCTGACCCCTGCCAGCCATATGTTGTAGTGGTTAAATGAAATTAAATTCTGGTTATGTCCAGAGTTTAAATGATGCCCAGTAGGGAGTAAGTAAAATAAAGAATAAAGGGTAAGGAAAACTTTTTTGGGTGTTTACCCTTGTTCCTTAGAGCTTGAATTAGTTCCTTAGAGTAAGAATTAGTATGATGGTCAGTATTGCTGTAGGTCTTCAAACTAAGTTTCACAAGCACTGGTAAACCTAAATATTAGTGCCCTGAGTTTTTAGTGCCTTAGTAAAAGATGATTCTCTTGATATTCCTGATTCCTTTTCTTTACATCCTGCTTGGTATCATTTAAACTCCAGACACTAACCAGCTTTCCTGACTACCATAAGTGAATGCAATTTTCATATAACTCTTATGAAGTATGGCTAGCAGGGTAAAGGAATCTTGTTTTGTTCAGCACTATCTGCACAGTGCCAAGGGCAATGTCTGTCATGAAGAAACGTATTCATGATATCCAAGCATGCTGTCAGAGAAGGGATGCTTTGGTCTGCTCCCAGCAAACAAAATATGTGGTGATATCAATTGATAAGAGCTGTGAAGAAACAGAGTAAGGTAAGAAGTTACACAGTAGTGGTGGGAATGCAGGAGATGCCCTCTTGTTCATGTACAGTAGCCACCATCTGGGCAGGTGACATTTGACAGAAACCTAAGAGATTCTGGAAGGTGTACTACTCATTAATAGCGGAAAGTGTTCCAGGCAGAGGAAACAGCATCCTCATACCTGGTGTCATGTTTTTGAAGCGCCACAAAGTCCATTCTGGTCAGAGCAGAGCAAGAGAAGGGGACAGTGTAGAAAAGACACAGAGGAGGGAAGGGGCCAGATCTTTTAGCACCTTGGAGATTACAAAACAGTCTTGGGCACTGACTCTAAGTAAGATGGAAGCCATTGGAGGCTATTGATCAAAGGAATGCAATGATCTGATCTAGGTAATAGCCATGGCTTTCCTTGCTTGGTAAGACAAGATTGAGGGGCAAAGGATCCAGAGGTCACGAGAAGACTGCAGTGTTAGTCCAGGCAAGATCTGATGAACACTTGGATTGAGGTGGGAGCGGTCACTGTGGTGAGGGGCACCCAGATGCTGGAGATGTGGTGGAAATAGAACCGACAGGATCTGGTGATCGATGGATGTGGGGTGAGAGAAAATGAGACATGAACCATGACTCCAGAGTTTTGGTTTCAATAGTAGAAAGACTGAGTTGCCATTTACTGAGATGAGGAAAACTGAGGGAGGAGCAAGTTAGGATTAGGGTCATATTGTGTAGGCTTAAACTTGATAAAATATTTTAATGTGTATGATCTCATTTCACCTTCACAACAGTTTTATTAACCGTATGATAATAATTACTAGGATTTCCACTTTACTTTTGAGAAATCTCACGGTAAAGAAATTAGGTGACAATTCAAAGATCACATGTCTAAGCAATCATTGAGCCAAAGCTTGATTACAAATATTCCAGTATGAGATCAATGTTCCTTTTTATAAACCATATAAATTACTATGGCCTCCCTAGGTAATAACTTTGAACTACTCAAACAAGTCATTTGTACCATAATATAATCTTGGTCAAGCCAATTTTCCAGTGGTTACATTGCATACCACTTGTTGCTATAATGAATTTCTTCATCTTTTCATGTGAAAAAAATGTGCAGATATTAGTTGTCAACACAAAAATACTTAAAATGCTAAATTTGGCAATTTGAAAAGTGGTTTATAACTTTATATAGATGAGAATATGTACCATAAAGTGTATAAGGTATTACTTTTTAAAAGTAATTTTGTTTCTAATCTGATTCCTGAATTCTCTCTCTCCCTCCTTTCCTTTTCCTTTCTTTCTTTTCTCCCTCCCTCCCTTTTCTTTCTTTCTGTCTTTCTTTCTCTTTCTTTCTTTCTTTTTCTTTCTTTCTTTCTTTTCTCTTTCTTTCTTTCTCTTTTACTTTCTTCTCTTTCTTTCTCTCTTTCTTTCTTCTTTTTTTCTTTCTTTCTTTCTTTTTCTTTCTTTCTTTCTCTTTCTCTCTCTCTCTCTCTTTCTCTATTTTTTTTTTTTCAAAGTGACCTGTGCATTCTAGGATTTCAGTTATGGTGTCTGTTCTTCTCTGGCATTCATCAGCCATGGAGAATTGGCTAACTCCTATATTTTCAGAGTCCATCTCATTTTTAAAACAGAAGGTTGGACTGATCATCTCCAAGGTGTTTAATACCTTTGAAACATATAAAAATGCAGGCTATAATTGGGCATGCAGGGTTTTTGACATAGATGGTCTAACACAATTGGGTGAATAATTATTTCATTAGTAAATAGAATTAGTAATGCCTATTTTAACTCAGAATAAATTTTTCAGCCATATATTTTCAAATCGCATCAGAGGAAATTTATAGTTTTTACATTAACATTTTTAATTATTTTAATAAATCCTATTGTTAATTTGGTTTGCATATTACTCTCAAATTACAGACAACAGAGCACGTACATCAAGAATACAGATACTTTTGACTAATAACACTCAGCCTAAGAGTGGTTTGGGAAGAAAAGCAAGCCTGTGTTTTACCAGACTCCAGTCATCTCAGTCATCCTACCTGATAGCATGTTTTATGCCAGAAATTGGTACTTTATAAACTTGAATATTTAAAGCAAAAGTGTAATCTAGGACCACAAGAGGAAGCAGGAGACAGACACTGCTGTATGTATTTCTTTAGAGAGTAGATATAAACCAGGATACTTCACTAGGATTGTTACCCACACCACTGCCATGAACTTACATTTTGCAAGGAGAAATGTTTTCTTAAGGAAAACACAGTGTAAGGAGAATTTGTTTTTGAAACTACAGTTAAGATCGAAACCAGCCAACCTTATCTAAATTATGTTTTAGGAATAACCATAGATCTGCAACATATCACTAAAGTGGAATGTCACCCACTCTTTCTTTTCAGTTTTCCGACCCTGCCAGCTATTGATTCCCACGGCTACTGCAGTTTATCTGCTTCCAGAGGCGTCATGAGTTATCCCTGAGCAACCAGAGTTTTATTCATCTCCTGTCTCTTCCTTCTCATGTTTAAAATGTGTTTCTAGAGCCACGTTAGACCTCCTTGTACACATAGCTTAGGATGTAATATGAACCCCCCTTTACCAATTTTGCAAGCGTCTAAAGCTTTGTTCAATTCACACAAAGGCAAAGGTTCTATCATTACCTTTTCTTATTAAAGGTTCCAACAATCTTTGTACAGCTGGAGTTGTCTCCTCCACATACCCCGCACTTGTCATACTGCAGCTTTGAGCCGATGATGCTGTCACAGCCAGTTCTCACACACTTCCCCCGGACGCAGACAGAATTGCTGTACGGCCTACATTCAGTGCCGTCGGTCACCTGAATCATGGCAAACACATTAGCAGTGGGAAACGTGTGCGTCAGTATTTGCTCCTTTGGTCAACTAGTAAGGTCTCATTTGTGATTTTTTGAGTTTGATGGGCATAGACAGTTCATTGAAAAAAAAAAAAAGCCAAAAAACATAGTTTCTGGAAGTATCTAACTGAAAAATCCTTGGCATGTTGCCAGACAGCAGATTACAATAAGCCTAGGTTACACAGTTTCTCTCTTAAGCTTACCTCTGAATGTGTTAAGAGACACAAGGTACTTATCTTCGTTTTTGTATGCATAATACATTCTCACGATACCATCTTGGCTTTTTATGATAGAAAAAAGTGTTTTGGACTTGGGGTTTTGGACTATCATTTGTGTGCAGAACTGAATATGAGCAGGCTTGAGAATGCAAAGATCCTTCTTTGTTGCATAGTTGTTATGATAATGACAAATTCGAAAATCTAAACTTGCCATTCAAAACTATGTCATGGTTGGAGAGCATTCCCTATTGTGTGTTGAACTGTCAGACACCGAAATAGAGGCAACCAAATTAGTATAGAAAAAGGAGTCTGGAGAAGTTAGATGAACGGACTTACTGGAAGAGACTGAATATATTTAGAATAAAGGGATTAGTGTATAGTTTAAAAGCTAGTTATAAAACAGTGTGTACATAGATTGTGGCTTGTGCATATGAGTATAATATATATATACTCATATACATAAATAAGCCTGTAAATTTCATATGTATGTATATAGAAAACTCTTTTTATGCATGTGTGTATGTTGTGAATGTGTGTGTGTGTGAATTGAAGTAGAATATACTTCGTCAGGTTAATAGCTCTGTAGATGGTGGTATTTTCAGGTGATTTTTATATTTTTACTGCTGTGTAATTTTTTAAATGAAAATGCATTATTTTCTAATAAAAACACGATATTTAAAAAATTACATAAATTGGACATTAGCTTGTTTTTCAATAACATGTCATAAATATCTGAAGGCCAAGTTTCAGAGGTAATTTTTTTTCTGAGACAGAGTCTCGCTCTCTTACCAGGCTGGATTGCAGTGGTGTGATCTCGGTTCACTGCAATCTCCACCTCACGGGTTCAAACGATTCTCCTGCCTCAGCCTCCCGAGTAGCTAGGATCACAGGCACGCACCACCACACCCAGCTAATTTTTGTATTTTTAGTAGAGATGGGGTTTCATCATGTGAAAGCCCGCCTCGGCTTCCCAAAGTGCTGGGGTTACAGGTGTGAGCCATTGCACCCAGCCATAGGTGATTTTAAATGTAGCCACTGATGTAGCAACTGTTTATAAATGTGTAAATTGCTGTATAACACTGACCATAAGAATAAAACTCTGCTATAGATTTAGAAAATGCTCACTTGTGAAAAATAAGTCATGTTCCATACACAAATATTATAACATACGTAACTAGAGGGACATTGATTCATATTAAGGGTTCTTGACTTATTCAAAAGCCTCAGGCAAAGGTATATGATCTTGAAACCCATCTCCATGGCTCATCAAAGGAATTCTTAAGTAAATCACAGAAAAATAGAAAAAGTTTTCTTGCCTTGGAGTCTCCTTTACAATGGTGCTTAGGAAATACTAGTTGTTTTCATGGTTACTTTAAAGTTAAGGCCACATTTTGCCTTCCTTGACAGGGAGTTACACCTTTTAAATATAGCTTTTAAAACATTTACTTGTTCTGTTTATAAAATAATTTTTATTCATTGTGTAAAGTTTGAAAATATAGAAGTTATAGAGATGAAAATAAAAACCTTCCAAAATCTAACTGACCCCAAACTAATAGCTGTTTACATCTTGCGTCCGCAGGCTTCGTTCTACCAAATAATTTCCACCAGTACGCCCACCGCTTCTGCACAGTTGGTGTGTAGTTACCTTTGGAGAAAATACCACATAGTAGCCAGTGCCCTTGGCTCTGCAGGTCAGCTTGCACACATCCGCTGGCAGGACGCCTGCATATTTGGGAACCCATTCCACAAAAGTTTTGACTCCTTTTGCATCAGACTGATAGCCGTTTTTGGCCTCACACTGTTCATGACGAAATGATTTACCTAGAAAACAAACATGTTACAGTATTATTTGTCAGTTCTGAAACTTAGATCTATTCTTGTGGGTTTAAATAGTTAATTTTAAGGATAAGATGCAAAGTTTTTTTTTTTTTTTTTTTTTTTGGCACAGTCTCTTTACTCAATAGTACTGATGGATTTTATCCATACATAGAGTTCAAAATGGTGATTATTTATTCCAGTTCTCTGAATACTCTGTTGCTTATAATAATAACTTAAACATCACATATATGGACAGGCATGGTGGTTCATGCGTGTAATCCCAGCACTTTGCGAGGTTGAGGCGGGCAGATCACGAGGTCAGGAGTTCGAGACCAGTCTGACCAACACAGTAAAACTCCATCTCTACTAAAAATACAATAAATAAATAAATAAACAAATAAATAAATAAATAGCAAGCCAAGTGTGGTGGTGTGCACCTGTAATCCCAGCTACTTAGGAGGCTGAGGCAGGAGAATCATGTGAACCCAGGAGGCGGAGGCTGCAGTGAGCCAAGATCGTGTCGTTGCACTCCAACCTGGGCAACAGTGCGAGACTCCATCTCAAAAAAAAAAAAAAAAATTCACATACGTGTTTGTTATTGATCTGCATATTGGTGGAACTGCGCAGTCTAAGATTAATATTATTTCCCCAGCTTCCTGTATTCATTATTGCTAGAATACAAATGACATGTAGCATGTGATGGTTGCTGACACTTGGGAGCAGCGTACCATTGGGCGGGCAGGGCATGAGACCGCAGGAGCGGTAGATGGCTCTCTTCCCTGTGCAGTAGCGTCCGTTGTTTCTGGGAGCAGGGTTATTACAGTGACGATAGGCAAACTGCACTCCTCCTCCACATGAGCGAGAACACTGGCCCCAGGATCCCCAAGACCCCCAGTTGCCATGGCTTGATGTCTGAAAATAGAAGATATTTTAACTCAGATGAGAGAAAAACAATCAAAATGTGCATTTGGAAATCACTTGCTTTTAACGACAAAGTAGAAACTTTGTCACAGACACAGTTATATTTTCACTGAATTTAACATGATCATGCTTTGGAAATGCAATACATTTCCAGTGTTAAGCAATCCATCTTTTCTACCACCCCCACTCCAGCACTAGAAGATCTGAAAGCGTCATCCTAAGTACTGAGCACACCACAAAGATTACCTCCTGGTTTCTATGGGCCATTGTAAATTATGTCTTCTGATTTGGTCCATCTCTGTTAATATCACTGAAGCATGGTAACTTTTTGTCCACTCTGATCTTGGATCTTTATTGAAACGTATAATGCTGAAGGATCTGCATGGCACTGGTCATTATTTGTGTTTGCATCTGTTTAGCAGTAAAACTCTGCGGTCCCTTTGTTGACAACCCACATCCTGTCTGTGACCGACTCCGTGACGTACATAAATATACCGGACCCAACTTGGTTTAATTCCTGATTAGATGTGACAGATACTGAAGTGCACTCACGGCATACATGCAGACACACCCCTTAGGGAAGGAAGAGCTCTTTTATGGCAACCCAAGTCTATTTCTCTGGAGACATTCCGGGAGGGAGCTTAGAGATTCCGAAAGGAAGAATCTGATCAGCTGCTTTGCTGAGGGAATCTGTGAATTGCCTCTGGCTGACTGTGTCAGGTTATCTGATGGTGCATGGCTGAGTGATGCCCCGGAAAGATACAGGCAATGGGCACATGATAATTCTCTTCTAGGGACTTTGCAAATCTTGTGGGTTGAGAGCGAGCACCTATTTTACTCAGGTCTTGAAAATTAACAAGGCAGTTGCTAATCTGAAGTGGACTGTGTATATGGTGGCAGATGTGTTTTCCCGGAGCAGCCATAAGTTACTTTAGCTCCTAAATTTAGATGAACTTATTGTCAAGGGGAAAAAAGTGACCATTTGGAGCTCACCAAATATGTACATGGACCACATGTATCAGCTCTGCTATTACCTCCTTACTGAATTTAAATACTTACATTCTGATAACTTCAGCCAGAGAAGTTTGAAAGTAAACTTCCCAAAGGCAATGAATAGGCTCCTGCCTGGGGTCTCAATTAGACAGAATCTGAGTTACATGAGTATTTGTTAAAAGATGTAAACCACAAAGAAATCCCTGGTATCTGCATTTTCCCCAGTAAATCTCAGATCACTGAGAATGGCTACTGAGAGTAAAAGAAGCCGTAAATAAATCTCAAAATGAAAAGTTTTTAAATCAGAAAATAAAACCTTCTGAGGACAGTGACCATACCCATCACAAGAATGCACTTCACTTCTTGGGCCTCCAGGCCCTGACTGATGAGAAAATCACTTACTGAATAATATTTTTTCTTGGTTTTGTCCACACATTTGCCCTGCAGGCAGATTCTCCCCTTTCCACAAGGCGTCCCTTCCACAGCAGGCAGTTTCTTGGTAAGACAGACCATCTGGCCCTGGCGGACCACGGCACACCACAGGCGAGCGCAGACATCCATGCCGGGACACACGGAGTACTCGGGGCCGAATGTCAGGTTACACTGCTGAGTGGCATCATAGGTCTGTCCTGGGAGTTCTTCGGGGCCCAGGATCTGCTTTCGTGGTTGGTCCAGCAAACAGTTACCTACAAGAATATCTGAGATTGACCACGGCTCTGTGTTTAGGTTTCAAACCGCTAAAGTCATGGATCTAAAAATAAAATGCCCCGGCTGGTGTTGGAGCACGAGGCACCTACGGATCTGCAGTGTAATGCTCTGGAGAGGGACTCCACGGGGACAAGGCTGGGCGCCTCCTGCGACGCACGATACCCTCCAGGGTTCTCAGGAGTGATACGCTCCGGAGTGTCTGTGACAATAGAGGTGAGGTTGGCAGGGGTGTGATGAAATAAAATGATTTTGTAATGATTACTTGTGAAAATAGCCGTTGTGCTAAGGCGCTAAACGAAATTGGGATGGACCTAGAGGAAATTAGATGGTGAATTTTAATAATAATAATAATGATAATGAAACATTGACTACTTCGAGAAACAGAGTTTGCCTTTGGCACTCTATTTGTATAACCCATTACCCATTTCTAACTCACCCCTTCCCCATGTGCCTATCACATGTCTCCTTTCCACTAATTCCATAAATAATAGCCAAGCTGGATCCTCATTCATTCTTACAGTCACTCGACAAGCATTTGTTCAGCACCTACAATGTTCTAGAAAACACACTAGGTATCTGAAATACAGAAAAATGACCCAGATCTACCTTTGAAGGCCTCCCAATAAAGTCAAGGAGATAAAGTATTTCTCCCAGACGATAAAAATTTTAATAAAAAGCTTTCAAGATTCACAGAACAAAGGAGCAGTGAAAACAGAAAAAATAGTCTTTGATAATTTAGGATTAGGCTAGTCTTTATACTCTTCTCTTTGTATCTATTTAATGGAATTGGTATTTGTTGAGTATTTGGAGCGTATCTGCTGAAGCAAGGTAGGCATCTCATTGCATCATATATGAGGGTGTACAGGCAGAGGGGTGAGATGGGGAATTCATAGAAGCTGGAACATGGACGATGAGAATCCAAAACCTTAAATGTGCTTCCTCGTCCTCTCCTTCCCCTCCCTGCAAAAGCTTCCTTAAGAATCCCTGTCCAGTGAGTTATCATCATTAATTTTCTTTTGTCACACACACGTGCATGCACATTGTCCATCTGTTTCTGTATTTTTCTGTTTACTTGATTTTAGGATTTACACAATTATTATAATAGCAATTAAAAATAACAAATATGTGTTACACACACTATTCTCCATTCTTTACACGTATGAGCTCATTTAATCCTCACCACAGCCCCATCAGGCAGATTCTAGTGCATATTTCATTTATGCTACAGATAAGGAAACTGAGGCCCGTAAGAGGCAGACCAGTTACCCAAGGTCACACAGCTGCTATAGTTTCATGCTCGGAGCCTGCCCTCCTCTTCTGATGCCAGATGGCTTCTGTTAGCATGTGAGTAGCCGCCTGATTGTATTGCTGAAGGGCAGCCATGTGTAAGGATCCTCTAAGCGGTGGATATTGAGCTTAATGGAAGAAACACCCGGTCTGAAGTCTTACTCTGGTGAAACACTAAATGGTTGAACGCTGCTGGCTAAGTTAGCTAACCTCTCCTTAATTTATTTTCAAGATCTGCATAATGCTTCTCTTCTCACTGTGATACTGTACATGTGAAATTACCTAACAAAGACATTAAGGGTGACCAGAAAAATACAAAGCAATGGTAGTTCTATCCCAGCATATTTCACAGTCTTTTAGATGTATTACACTTATTCTTTCTATTCAACAAAAAAGTCATATTCAAATCCTTATGCACCACTGAGAAATCGAATATTCAGCACATTTTAAGTATACCATAAATTTTTAAGGACTACATTCAAATTTCTTCAAAGTGAATACCTTAGAATTTGTCAATCTGTGTTGGGGGCATTATATGAAAATGAATAAAGAGCAAAGTTCCTGTTTAACTTCTGAGCCAGAACGTTTGGAGAGGTAAAGCTTCTTAAGGCAAGCCAGGAAAAGCATTAAAAATAAGTATCCAGCCAAAGAGAACTTTGGGAGAAAAACACCAAGTTAAAAGAAAAACATCAACATCAAGTCAGTAGGAAAGAATGATAGTAAAAGCTCACTAAGCTCTGTTTATAAGACAGAGTGCGATTAGGGCTTCAGAACCCCATGAAAAACATTATCTTCATTGCAGAATCAAAAAAGAAGTACTGTGTACACCAGGAGATGCCTGGCAGATTGCTGATGTTAGAAGACTGTCAACAAATCTCTGAGTCTGCAAGAATGTTTTCCAGTTCTTCAAAAGCGCTGTTTTAAGAAACGTTGTTGTTGTTTTTTTTTTTTTTAAAGTTTTACTAAAAAGCACAGACCATAGGACTGGGTAACTAAATATTAGTTTGGAAGTCTTTACCATGTATGCATTCACATGGCGTGGATCTACCTCATTTTTCTGGAGTCAAAATAACTCACCACCTGACTATGCATACACAGTCACTGACACCTGTTCTACCTCACTAGTAGATGACAAGTGAAAAGAGATGTGTAATGCAAACAATTTGAAATCGGCTTCCAACAAGGAGACTTCAAGATGTGGCATCTCTTTAAAAAGCTTAACTTAGAAGTATAAGTTTTAAAAATAAGTAACACATTAGCTTTCTATTAAAAATAAGATATATCAGCGCTATAATTTTCCCTTAGAGGTCATACATGTGGAGATGACTTTTTCTTGCTTAAAATAAAATAACTTATTTCAGAATTGCAATTAATGTGTTATGCCAACATTCTCAGTACTAGGATTTGTAGCTGCATCAATTTCTGTTTATGCCAAAGTATATATGATTTCATTTTTACATTGAATTACGTCCTTTTGCAACAAAACAGGTACAAGCATCTCTACCAAATGACAGAATGATGCCAAGAAACAATAACAAAAATCAATACAGAGTCTAAGTCTGAATCTCACAGTATAAAATGTTTAAAATCTAGTAATAACACATTGGATATATATTTTTCTATGTTTAAAAAATGTATACAGTTAGGGGAAGGAGTAAAAAGGGAAACTGATCAACCTTTCAGTATCATTTCTAGTGACCTCTGGAAGCATCCAACCTACTGCTGATTTTTTTCTTAACCTATTTTACTTTTATTCTCAACCACTTCTTCACATCTACTTCACATATGTTTTAATTCATCGTAGTCTGAAATTTGATCTGGGCCTTGCTGCGAACATTTTGTGTTTGGTCTGTTCTACAAATTGGCAAGTTTCTTCTTCTCTCCTTCCCTCCCTCTCTCCTTTCCTTCCTTCTTCCTTTTTTTCTTTTGTTTTAACATTGTGTATATGTAAATGGATAGACTATAAAAATAAAGTCAGGCCGGGTGCGGTGGCTCATGCCTGTAATCCCAGCACTTTGGAAGGCCGAGGCGGGCGGATCACCTGAGGTCAGGAGTTCGCGACCAGCCTGGCCAACACGGTGAAACCCTAGCTCTACTAAAAATGCAAAAATTAGCTGGGCATGGTGGCGGGCACCTGTAGTCCCAGCTACTCGGGAGGCTGAGGTAGAAGAATCACTTGAACCCGGGAGGCTGAGGTTGCAGTGAGCCAAGATCACGCCATTGCACTCCAGCCTGGGCAACAAAGAGCGAAATTCCATCTCAAAAAAAAAAAAAAAAAAGAAAGAAAGAAAGAAAAGAAAGTCAATAGGAATGTGTGCATATTGCATATATGTTTTACCATTCATGTTAAACTAAATGCTTAAAATAAGGCAAAAAAATAAAAAGTAAAACGCTGTGATTTGAGATGAACCAGTAAGAAAACGTGTTGGCAGAATTCCACTAAAGGTGATGGAAGGAATGCCACGCCTCCAGGAAATGTAACAGAAAAATCTCTAGTTTTGTATATCTGACTTATAGTACTATTTGTCTCTCATATTAATGGTGAACCAAAATTATCAGAGTTGTTGTTCTTTTTGTTGTTGTTGTTGTTGTTTTTGATGGAGTCTAGCTCTGTTGCCCAGACTGGAGTGCAGTGGCACGATCTCGGCTCACTGCAACCTTCATCTCCCGGGTTCAAGCAATTCTCCTGCCTCGGCCTCCTGAGTAGCTGGGATTACAGGGGTGCGCCACCATGCCCAGCTGATTTTTGTATTTTTAGTAGAGACAGTGTTTCATCACGTTGGCCAGGCTGGTTTCAAACTCCTGACCTCAGGTGATCCGCCCACCTTGGCCTCCCAAAGTGCTGAGATTACAGGGCTTGAGCCACCATGCCTGGTCTCAAAGTTGTTGTTCTTTATTATTTTCAATTTTTTCTTCCCTATTTCTAGCACTACAATTATTTCCACCTTCTCTTCCTTTTTAATACTCAGGTATGAAATTGAGCATGACCCAAATATTCATGATCTAGGAGAAATCAATTAATGTTCCTAATGAAACTCATCCAAAGAAGCCTAACACCACTGCTTACAATCTCCCTTTGCTTCCTCTCTTCATCTCACGACCCTTGGCCGTCTGCTTTTAGGTCTTTCCTTGAATGTCTAACGTTAAAATATAAATGGGTGCATTTGCCTGCTCTTTGATCACTCATTTTGGACCCAGTGATATAAGAATGAACAAGAGCACTTCCAAAAACCAGACAATTGTTGTCAAAAAGCAATTCAAGGGGTCTGAGTGTGAAGCTGTTAGATGCATTAGGTATACTGTTTAGCAGATGTAATGGCAAGGAAATTAAATTAAAGATTCCCTGTGATAGAGGATAAAGGAATGTTTTTAAAAATATAAGTCACCGTGGCCTTAAACTATATGTCTTATTTGCACACTCTATTAAAGAGCATATTTAGTATGAAAATCAAGATACAACCATAGTGTTGGCTTTGAATTTTATTAACTCCACCTTAAAAACTGATGTTAAGCTCTCCTGGCTGGCTTTATAGTCTATACTTAACAAAAGATTCAGGGAACTGGTTTTCCAATATCATTTTATGTGCAAATTTCTGTGTTCAGTAAGTGGCTGTAAACTTAGCTCTTTACACTACATGACGAATTTTCAAAACCATCTATAGATTTTCCTTAGCAACCTATGTTGTGAGTGTTCTTGAGCTGTATCTACATAAGTGGTGGCCTTTCTCATCATCTGGCACCGTGGACTCAGGGATACAGCAGGCACAGCTATCTTTTCTGGACTCAAGGTTAGTAAGCATTTGAGAAAGGAAATTCAATAACCTGCTTTCACTGCACAATTTCTTTGCCAGTGCTTACCTTTATTTTTGAGGATCATACTCCTAGCCAGCTTGCCTAGAGCTAGCTTGTATAAACACTGCAGAATGTCTACAAGTATCTTGGCCAAGGTTGGGAGTAGGGGGGTCCCATGAGACACGGCTTCTCCTTTTCTGAATCACAAATCTGCAGACCCAGTGACTTTAGAGTGAGCACACACTGGTTTTTCAACCATAACCTAATTGCTGCATATTTCTTGTTGGAGCTAAATCAGGAAACACTCAGTACTAATGAATTTACATTTGGCAGTGGACAAGTGCTACAAATGTCCAGCTACTTATGGCTAATAATTTTAAAAATAAATCAAATGCTTTGAATTTAATTTTACTCTCTGACCTCATTTCTCCAGTATTACTGAAGGTGAGAGGGGGAGAGATAAGATATTAGACATAAATGGAATACCCATTTATAATGTACTCTTTGGGTACCATTAAAAAATTGTGTATGTGTTGTGAGATTACCTGCTTAAAAAATAGCAATTGCTTTTCTGCCTTTATAGGGGCCACAGTTTAACTTTCCTAAATAAGTGAAAATCAGTTTTTTCTGTGTATCAGTTATTGTGTCATGCTGAAATATAGCACTAACTTGAGGGACCGTGTTGGTGAGATAGGGGTTTTGACCTTTAGAAAATGGGAATAGACCACTGTGCCTTTCATGTTCTCAGGCTGCTGTTTACAGCTTTTCTCTTATTGTCAATATCATTTCTTGCTCTCAGATTACCTGTCTAAAGTCTCCCCACCCTCACCCCTCATGACTATTTTATTGCTTAAAAAATCGAGTGGCCTAGAAAATTAGAACAGAAAAATGGTAGAACTGTAAAATAGGAATAAATGGGCTCTGAGTGGAAGCCTGCGTATCTTCCTAAGGGTAAAGTTGAAAGGTTTTATAATAGAGTTTTGTGACATTGTTTAGTCTTCTAACAAAGATGCATCTGTTTGTTATTCTATCATCTTGGGCTTTGACTGTCTTCTTAGTTCTCTCTCACGCTCTTCAGTTGAAATGTTAAAACCTCAATCATCTCTAAAGTGGGTTTAGTAGTTTCTTTTTTTTTTTTTTTTCTTTGAGACAGAGTCTCGCTCTGTCCTCCAGGTTGGAGTGCAGTGGTGTGACCTTGGCTCACTGCAAGCTCTGCCTCCCGGGTTCATGCCATTCTCCTGCCTCAGCCTCCCGAGTAGCTGGGACTACAGGCGCCGCCACCATGCCCGGCTAATATTTTTGTATTTTTAGTAGAGACGGGGTTTCACCATGTTAGCCAGGATGGTCTGGATCTCCTGACCTTGTGATCCGCCTGCCTCGGCCTCCCAAAGTGCTGGGATTACAGGCGTGAGCCACCGCGCCCGGCCGGGTTTAGTAGTTTCTATGGTCACACTTTCACTTACATTGACTTAAGTCAGCTTTTTGGTTACAATTTAAAAGTTATTAAGTTATTTCAATTCATCTTTAAATAATAGCACTACAGGGAGTATCACTGTTTCAATTCTGAATCTGAGTATGCTCTTTTGAAACGAAATAAGATATAACTGAGCTTTGTCATTGTGCCACACTGCTTTTCTTTGTTTTTTGTTATTCTGAAATCACTTTATTCACGTTATAAGCTACTGATAAAATAGGATTATTTTTATCCAAACAAAAGGCTGCCTAACCAAACCAACATATTCAAAAGTGAGAAAGTCTAGATTGGAGGAAATAAATTAAATAAGTAAACTATAAGCATTTTCTGTTCAATGAATTTTGGTAACTGAATTTATTTAATATATATAAGAAATTTAGATACATTTTTATTAGTGCAAATGAATAAGATCTATTTCTATTAAAAGTATGTCCTTAATTGTTCTCTATCTTGAGTCCTTTGGAACAGAAACAGAGACATAAAAATATGTAAATTTGTTATAAAATCTTTAACAAATCAGAGCATGGACTCCTTTAAATATAGAATTAATGTTAAAAAAATGAAGACAATGCTGAAAGCATATTTACTGCATAGAAATTAAGATCACAAATTCCATAAACATGAAATAAATGAATCATTTCAAAATTAGGAACAAAATTCTCCCCAGCATTGTAATTAGCTGACCTAATACTTGCACAGGGAAAAAAATTTGGTCTCATTTTAGCCATAAGTATTTGCTGCCTTAGCAACTAAATCCATTCATTTAGTGATTCAAGGTTTAGCTCAACTTCTTGGAATGTGTAACGTGTGATTTTGAAATAAAATATTAATGTTATTTTATTTTCAGAAAACCTGAAAAGAAGTAAAACAGAAAAGCAATATTATGAGTGGAGACTTAAGATTCCACCCAAGAAGGACTTTATGAGACATTGACCTGATCAACATAGATAGGATGATAATAAGGTAACATTTACTTTAGGACTTTATGGGCATTTAATCCACAATGTAAACTGAGCTAAACATAAAATTACCATTGTATTATTGGTCTAAAGGAAAAGCTTCATACACTAATTCTTATTGTTGTTTCCAAGTCTTTAAATTATTGAGATATTTTTTCAGCTAAAAAAGAACTTTTTTTTTTGTATCGAGATATATTTTAAACCAAGCTGGACCCAGATTGCTTTTTCAAAATGAGACATACAAATATATAGTAATAGGTGGCTAAATCTTTACCTGTTCACCACTAATGGAGCAAGAATGAGTTAATGAACACATTTTGGCTCCATGGTATCAGAGAACTGTGCAGCCTTTATGTCTGAAATAAATTGAATTTGTCAATTGTTCTGGTATTATGTAGCCACAGTTCAAAACAGTCAACATACTAAAAAGTTATGGGACATTAAGTCATAAACTTTGTGGAAGTGGGAAAAAGACAGTTTTCATAGATTATTCAACTTTGAACCCTATATAATGAGATAATTTTATAGAAAATTATTATGATCAATAATTGCTGTCACATTCAATTTAACCACTGGTTTTAGAAACACAAATTTTAAGAGAACACAAAATAAATGAGAATATGTCCCTTTCTGTAAGATAGGAAATTTCAGCTACATAATGTCTGAAGATTTTTTACAATGCCAATGCATCTATCCTCCTGTGTTTTTATTATTTTAAAGTACTAAAGAATTCTAGGAAATTTGCAACAGCTTGTTTCAAAGATTACTTAGGGGTCGGAATTTATTATTTCTAAAAATTGTAACTTCCTCAGTATTTTAATATAATTTACAGCACTAATCCTAGTCTTATAGAATTTAATAAAATATGCTGTGCTCCTGAATTGTATTGAAAGGATAAAGCCAAGAGTTTCTTTTGAAGTTCTTAAAGTGTTTTCCCATCATTGAGATTGCTTTTCTATTTCTGTTCTGCAGTTTTTACTCTGCTTTCAGGAGAATCTGCTATCAGGATAAAACCAAATTCTTCTAGTCACTGCAAATATAGAAAGCTTCCTCTTCTGGGTTTATGTTGCCATAAAGAGAATCCAGTAGAATTGTCACCTACACCTTAACTGCACCCCTATAATAGGCATGTAACAAATAATTCTGAGAGTCATATTAATAGCAGGGAAACCAAGATGTCTGCCAAAGTTCTCACAGGAAGCTAGTGGTAAAAGAAGGAATAAAAGCCAGACTTTCAGGGCGCTAGCTAGGCATTCTGTGTGGTCTTCCACACTGCTTCTCCTTTGAACTTTTTGAATTCAAAAGCCAAAATACCATAGCTAAAATGCCACCAAGGACGTTGGCAGTATATACCCACATATGATCAATTTCCTTGGTCTTTCTTCTGACATTATCCAAACAACTATTGTCTTAGAGGGCAAGATGAATATTATGAGGATATAATGAAGTCAAACTCCTAAGAATCCCAAATTTTGTTTCTCAGCCTGTGTTCTAAATGATACCTACCATGGCCATCATCCAGGAATTCTGTGATGGTGGCTGAAGTGCATTTGGACCAGGGCTTAGACGCATCAATACTGGTAAGGATGGAGGACATTAAGCGCTTATCTTCTGTGGAACCAAAGGTCTCTTCACAGAATTTGGAATCGTCATGGGAGAGGCCAAGTAGATGTCCTAAGGGAGAGAATAGAGGAAGTGTAAATAATCCGTGATTGTGTATTTCTTTTTTTCCATGACTATTATGCTAGGGCTTGATTTTTTTTCCTAATTGTAGATGAGTTCACTTTAACTGCTTTCTCACCCAGAGACGGGACCTCCGGGGAAATAACAGTTGCATGGAGTTAGTGTAGCAGTTGCTTTTGCTGAACATTTCGATGGAAACTGAAAAACTAAAGAGTAGATGTTCCCATAATTCATCTGGATCACATATGCTTAATGACATGTGGAAACAAAGCCTTATTTAGAATTAGAGTTTGCGAGACAATTGTGGGATTATGTCATAGCCCTCACCACATATCATTTGGATTGTCTAATTTTCTGCCTTCTCTGATCAAGCCCCATGAGATCAAAGTGCATTTACTCCCATATACTGTTGAAACCTCTGTATTGAACTTAGTGCTGTGCAAGTTGCAAACACTTAATAGATGGTTTTTGAATGTCAGTGACTTATTTTCTTAGTCAAGTAAATAGGTGGCTAATAAAAGGGAGGACTAGGGGAGACAAAGAAAGATAAGTGAAATGAGGAACTTTCCTGTTTCATGCACACCTAAGCCTGCTTCATCTGTTCATTTCTTTTGGTGATTTAGAGAGTTATGAGTTTACTGTTGTCACAAACATACAGCTTATTTTGAAAACATACCCATTTACATTTTAAAATGTCTAAAGTACCAATAACATGGAGTTTGAGAGCTTGAAGAAAGGACACCTCGGTTTCCCCAGTGATTGCTGTGATTGTTCAAAACCACTCAGCCAGGTAATATTTGTGCTTAAGCCTCTCAAACATGTTCTCTGCAGTTCCAGTCAAGCTAGATATTATTTTACAGAGCCCATAATCACATTCTTATAATCCAAGTAAATTGCTTTTTATTACATAAGATCAATTTTCATGCAGTCTAAGGAAAAAATGATATTCCCCAACAAATTTACAATGCTATTTAAAACATCTAGGACAGTAGTTTGAGCAATTACATACTCTAAAAAGTAGACAGCAAATCATCCTAGGGTAGTGTTTTTAACAAAGCTTTCTAGAATCATACACAAACCACTAAAACAAATGCAGGAAACACTGTAGCAAATTGGCGACTACATTCTCCTTGGGTTCTTGAATGCCAAAAGCAGAAAACTTTGGCCATTCTAGCAACAGAGTCCAGTGTGCACCAATAAAACCCAACAGAGATGAAATCTTTCACTTTAGATTCTGACTACTTTGGGCCAACTTGTTAAATCACCAACACCTCATAACAAAATTGTCCATTGAGCAACTGATTGCTGTTATGGATGAAAATAAATGGCTAGGGCTTGGTGACCTTCCAAGTCTCCACATTTTTATGTTATTTATTCAGATATTTACTTCAACAGTATTTACTAGGCTAACATGTTTTCTCTGGGAAGTTCTCCCACCATCACTTAACATTTTGTTTGTTCAGTAGCATAAATGTGCATTATAGTCTATACATAAAGTATGTCCCAACTAACTTGCAAAGGAAATTAGCAGCGGCTCATCTAATTTTTGAGTGGTTTGTTAAACTCACAGCTCACAGGAAAAAAAAAAAAAAAAGAAAAAGAAAAGAAAACCAGAATCTTTCATTCGTATATTATTAGAAACGACTTAAAGTTACTTAGTACATGAAATACTTGTTGATAATGCACTCTACACTTCCTGAACTTTTCCGAGATAGAAGATTTATCAGTTAACACTGAGGGATATGGGTGGAAATTTCACACTTGAGTTTTTTCCTCTGGCATAAGAGAGAAGAAAAGTGTCCCCAAGTGACCTCTGCAACAAAATATTTATTTGAATCCAGGTTTTATACTTAAAAACTGTGACTTATGCATTCTACTTCATATGATATTTATATTTATTTAATGGAGTAATTGTCTTTTCCTCCAAATCCATATAAATACATAGCACTTTCCATATGCCTTTTTATTATTGTATCAAGAGATTTTCACTTCATTTGGAGGGTAGATTTTAGAATTCTGATTTAAAATATAGGAAACATGGCAGACACAAAATTCACTTTGAGGGGCCTGAGAAAGTACCTACATTTTGTCTTTCAAACTGAGAGGTGAAGCATATAATTTTAAAGGGTTCAATTATGTAAGCAAGTCAATTTAATTTTTAAATATTTTGGCATCATTTATGAATCTTTCGGAATGCTCGTTAATATAATATTATGACTTTTATGCTCCCCAAATTGACTCATTTTACACTGAAACTTAATTGCCACTGAAGATGCATAAAAGAAATTATACTGGAAAAAACTGCCATTCAAGCATGAACACGTCTTCATTTCACCTCAGCAAGGGGATGTGAATTTTGTAAGATCTCCAAAAGTCAGGCCGAAGCAGACTGCTTAGAGTCAACAGAAAGAGATGGACTCTTTTGAGGGCGAATGAACATTCTGTCCTACATGAAGAAAGCCTGTCAGCTGTCTGGGAGAGGCATGCTCTCTCAAGGGCAGCGAGAGTCCTGTGCAATGTGAAGAACACTTAAGCACCCAAAGTAATAGGCAGCCAGTTCCAGCGTAGCTGGAACCAGGGCATGGCGAAAGAACCATGTGACTTCCCTTCAGGAGCTGGACAGGATATGAAAGGGAAGATCAATGTGAGGGATGTTTGGATGCTCTTCAGGAAAGACGTGACACACATTCTAAAGGCTGCAAACAGCCAAAGGAGTGGTATTTTCTAATTCGAGCCCTCCAATCAATTATGCTAAGACATTTACTGTTAGCTGAAATCAGCCTTGAAAAAGCAAAAGTATACAAAAGTATAAGCAATTTTAAAGGAGTGCTCACGGTAAAGACGGCACGCTATGATACTGAAAGCTAACTTACTAGAGAAAATCCAGGATCCAGGGAATTTAAAATACAATGTCACAGCTGACAACTGGGTATTTCAAGTAGGGATTGTGAAGGGGAATTGGAAAAGCTAATGGCTTTGAAGACATCTGCCTTTTCAGGAAGAGGTTGTTCATAAATCATTCACAGAGATGTTTAAAATGAATGGTGTGGTTTGGAGATTAAGCATTTCTTGGACAAGCAGACCCCAGGAGCATTAGCAGCAGATAGGATTAGATATCCCTGTCCCAGAGAGTAAAACAGCACACGAAGAATATAAAAGAGTGTGGAGAAAATGTGTACAATGCCAAAACTAGTTTGTTGTTTACATCAAATTGTATTACATGATGAGTTTTTAAAGCAATACAAAGCAACAGAGTTAGTTGCGGGTGAGGTTTTAGAGGAGGCAGGGGATAAAATCGAGAAATCCACATAGAATGGCAATCCTTACCCTTGGAGAAGGGAAAGATTTCTTTTTGGAGAGTCAGAGTGCTGCAAGAGAAGGGTGGGGAGGCCTCAAAGCCATTTTGACAAAGATTTGAGAAAGCTCCCTTAGTAAAATAGGACGTGAAACTCCTAGCGAGACAAAAGGCAGAGGTGGGTTCAGAGGTAACTATCTGCTGTCAGGATTTAAAGCAGAGGTAGTGAAGTCTTGCTTTAGGGAAGAGTTAGTATTTGTGTTTAGGACCATTTATAATCAGCAGACATGCAAAAGATCAAAAAGCAGCTTGCCTGAGCAATTTTGTTTACAATACTATCTTTCTCAGTTATCCTTAATTCTTGATGATGTAATTGAAAGCTTTTCACCTAAAACCCTGAGGCAATTAAGGACCAAACACACTTGTGTAATAGATGCCCTTATTAATGGCCTCTGTATTTATATGCTAAATAAAGTTTTAACTGGGTAGGGGAGACAGAAGCCAGAGTGAAATTCAGAGAATAATGCAATCGTCTAATCCACGAGTATTTTCCAAGTGGTGCATGCTTCAGAACTATATATATATATTTATTTATTTTTGAGATGGAGTTTCTCTCTTGCTGTCCAGGCTGGAGTGCAATGGCAAGATCTCAGCTCACTGCAATCTCCACCTCCAGGGTTCGAGCGATTCTCCTGCCTCAGCCTTCTGAGTAACTGGCGTAACAGGTGCACACCACCATTCCCAGTTAACTTTTTGCATTTTCAGTAGAGATGGGGTTTCACCATGTTGGCCGGGCTGGTTTCGAACTCCTGATCTCAGTTGATCCACCCGTCTTGGCCTCCCAAAGTGCTGGGATTACAAGTGTGAGCCACTGCGCCCGGCCAGAACTGTATTTTGCTGTTTGAAATAATTAGTAAAAGCTAAGGTGTAAATTGTGTTAGATGATGTTGACCTATTCTTAATAGATGTTGAATCCTGTCTTAAATACAACAATCATGCTGAGTGTCTGTCAGCAAGTAACACCAGAAAGGAATTAATCTAAGAAAATAAATATAATGATAAATTATGTCAGAATAAAGTCTATAGGGCTGAGAGTTTGAGTTACGTTGTTAGCTCAGATATAGCAAATAAATTGTCACCTGATAACTTTCCTGGTATGAAAATCCTCTTTTTGAATTGGCAAAGGGGTAACATTTTGTAAAATAAATGTCATCTTTGATATTCCCAATACAGATTTAAAGAACACCTTGCTTTCTTGAATTCACAAGGGAATCTGGTGTCAGAAAATCTGTGATAATGTGTAGCCAGATGAAGACACGTCATTTTAAAGGAAACTGTTGGTTCAGCTTCTTAGTCAACTCAGGTATTACTGTACAACTAGGGCTGACTTAGAACATTAACCTCAGGAAGGAAATTGTTTGTTTTTCTAAACTTTGGTCTGCAAATTAAACAGAATTTCAAGCTCTTGTCTCCTGATCCCAAACTGACCAATGGTCAAGGGGACACAGTACCACATCCTGAAAAAATGTCACAAGAAGCTCTGTAATGTGTTTATTTGGGAAAGCACTGCTCAGATGAAGCATCTGTTTCTTAATGAGGTCATGTTTTTACTTTACCTAATTTTCCAGCTGGGATTATGGAGGTGCAAGGTCTTGCCAGGGGTTGAAAAGTGAGTCAACTGCTCACATGGGATCAGAAGCTAGAATTCTTGAAGAAGGGAACCATGAGCTCCAATCATTGGATCATGCATGCTTATTCAAACACGAATCTTTACATAGATGTGATAAAACTCTTTGACTCCCATTTCAAAACATTAAACATGAACGGTAAATGTGGTATCAATTATGTAATTTGGAAGGAAGAAACTCTAACTTTTTCACCTTATAACTAGCTGTGACAATATCCTTTTGAATCCATTTCAGAATTATAGCCTTTAAAGTAAAAACTGTCTAAAAAAACATTCTAGAAGGGTACAAACATCTAGAGCTCTGAAGCCAGGTGGATTGGGTTTGAATCTCACTTTAGCAGTATATTAGTTGTTGACCTTAGATGGGTTTAGCAAGTACCCTGTGTGTTAGCTTCATTCTCTCTCAGGTGACCCACTAATGGTACTTACCTCATGGCATTTTGTAAGAATTAAATGATATAAAACATGCAAGGTGATTAGAATATGTGCTTGACATATATCAAAGGACCAGTGGTTGTCAGCTAACTTTATTGTCCTCATTGATATTCTGGGATTGTTATATACTTTTACTTATGAGTATTCTAGTAATCAGTGGTGTGTGTGTGTATATATGTATGTATGTGTGTGTGTGTGTATATGTGTGTATATATATATAGAGAGAGAGAGGGGGAGAGGGGAGAGTCGTGCTCTGTTACCCAAGCTGGAGTGCAGTGGTGCTATCAAAGCCCCCTGCAGCCTCCATCTCCTGGGTTCAAATGATCCTTATACCTTCTGACTAGCTAGGACTACATGTGCATGCCACCACCCTTGGCTATTTATTTATTTATTTTATTTTACTTTCTGTAGAGACAGGGTCTCACTATGATGCCAGGGCTTGTCTCAAACTGTTGGCATTACAAGCATGAGCCACCACACCAGCCAAAAAGCTTTGATATTACTAGACACTCTTTATGTGGGAGGCAAGAGGAAATTTCCTAAACATAAAACAAACAAACAAACAAAAAACATCACTCAGCAAGTGTGTGATAGATTTACTTTTTATGCCACCTTCAATTTGCTGGTTTCCACACATGTGGCAGATAATCTATAGGTTTCTCCCTAGAGAAACATGAATTGGGATTAAGTTTTTTAAAAACTGACAATAGACACAAAATATCTCAATATTGCTCAACATATAGCAAAAACTTATTCCCACATTTTATTTGGGGGCCAAGAAAGACATAGTGTGGCTTTGCTCCAAACTGCTTGTTGATTAAAGCAATGGGTGTGTGGGCAAATGCCAAGTTTAATCCTAGTTTCCTTCTCACTTCACATCTTACAGCCAGCCTGGACATCTGAGTCTGTGTATTTGGATTTGGTCTGTGGTGTTTCAAGAACCTCTGCAGCTTTTCAAAATATGGCCGTGTTTAATCTCATCATCTACAGAAGCAGAGTCACACACAGATCAGCACAACCAGGGAACACCTTTGAACCACACCAAAACACAGGCGGCTTTGCTGTTGCGTCTCAACCACTTCCTAAGTCACAGCTGAATATTTGGTCTTAACTTTTTAAGTTGCCTGAGTTTAGCTTAGGAAGCACACTGGAGTCTTTCACAGTGGAGAGATTCACTCAGTGCATTTTATAATTAACTACTATAAAGCAAAGCTTCGGCATGTTTGCAAATTATGGATTTCATTAGTCTAAATAAAATCAGATTATTCCTCCTAGCATATTAGAAGTTGGCCCAACATCAATAAAATTATTGTTTTTAAGAACCATGTGTGCAGCAGGTGAAATCTTTATTATTACAAGTCAATAATAAAAGTTTGACAAGTTAAAATATAAACTCCAAATGTAAACTTACATTAACTTGAAAACTTTCTGCAGTTCACATTTGGACTGTAAAGTGGCTGCAAACACATTCCTGCCTCCACTCAAGGAACATGGATGGAGACTGTGTTTTTGATAGTTTGCAATTTAGCCAACATTTACATGCATATAACACAAGAAGGAAAGCACTTTATGACTGCCTATCCAGAGTCAATGTCAATCAATATCTATGTTCCAGAAGTCTGTATTGGCATCAGTTGATTAGTTACCTTCAAAATCTAGCAGCTTTTCTGAAAGAATTAGCAGAAAAAAAGAAGTGTTCTAGTTATCAAATGGTATATGAAAAGAGTAACTTTTCATAATTGTTCATTTTTAACCTGTGTCATTTTGACTTCAAGTAATCTAATGCCTTGGATAGAAATGGTGTCAGATAGAAACTTCAGCTCCGCCTCTACTTACCTTATGTGTTAATTATCAAGATAAGTTTTTTTTTAGGTGGGGGGCTCACTCTGTCACCCAGGCTGGAGTGCAGTGGTGTAATCATAGCTCATTTTATCCTCTATCTCCTGGGCTCAAGCAATGCTCCCACCTCAGCCTTCCGAGTAGCTGGGACTACAGGCATGCACCACCATGCCCAGCCTTTTTTTTTTTTTTTTTTTTTTTTAAATAGAGACAGGGTCTCCCTATGTTGCCCAGGCTGTTCATGAACTAAAAAGAAAATTTTGATTCAGTTTATTCATGCACAAAATAGATACGACTTTCTATTTTAAACCACTATGAAGAGAAAGAGGAAACAGTTGTGCACTTCCATGAAAACCTGTATATAGATTAATGAAAGTGTAATTCTTGCTCAAATATATCCTTTTACTGCTTATAGAAGAAATGAAGTAGAAAAATTATGGGAACTGCCTGGGAATCTTCTCCTTGCTTGTGTTTTGAGCACAGTAACACATTCACACTGTTTGCATAAAGGAAATTACACATTTTGGAATGAGGCTAGAGCAAATTTAAAACGCTGGAAAACTGAGCATTCAAAATTTCATTTTCATCACCATACTTTAACCATATACACAACTTCCGAATCTAGAAAGGCACAAATGTCTAGTAAAAAGGAAGGGGGATGGTGAAACCACATCTCTACTAAAAATACAAAAATTAGCCAGGTGTGGTGGCGGGTGCCTGTAATCCCAGCTGCTTGGGAGGCTGATGCAGGAGAATCTCTTGAACCTGGAAAGTGGAGATTGCAGTGAGCTGAGACTGTGCTGTTGCACTCCAGCCCGGGCAACAAGAGTGACACTCCATCTCATAAACAAAAACAAACAAATAGGAAGAGGGAAGACTGCAGGAATTGAGGAGAATTAAAATTGAGAGCATGGTTAGCTCAGACTGAGAGCTTCACACAGCAATCCAAAAAATACAGCAATGGGAAACAAAGCAGCAAGCTGCATTATCCAAGATCACGCTGGCTGGAGGGGCAAGACTCTGTAATAATACACAGATGATCAGGAAATCTTTTGTCAGGCTATGTTTCCTAAATGTTGAAGGCTTATTTTTTATAACACATGTTCATAATATTTAGGCAGAAAGTGAAATTAAAGAATAATAAGGAGATTAGAAAATAAACTGAATGAAAGCCAGATTCTTTTATGAAAGCAGAATTGAATCCATATTCCCCCACTTCCAGACCTTAAATAGCTCAGATTAGCCCATATGTAATATAAAAGGGAAGTTAAGTAGAGAGTGTTTGATTGGACAATGAATTACAGGGACTTCCAAAGAAATAAACAAAGATGATCCAACCAAAAATTTTAGTGGACGCAATGGCACAATCATATATCAAAGATTTAGGTTTGAGTTTTCATATAGAAGTCCACCTTTCTTCTACATTGTTTCCTTGTATAACTATGTCTAATATTCTTGTACTATTGAGAAAAATTCTTACTGTGTGTGTACACACACATGTATATATTTAGTTTTAATATAACGTTTGTTCTTATCAGCTTCTGGCTTCCTGCCTCTCAGACTGCTGCATCAGCCCTGTAACCCAAGATTGGCTTAGGAATTCAGGCGAGCTGGGAAAGGTGACCCTGCACGGCTCTTCCTTCCACCCTAGTTAACTTGAGGTCAAAGCAGCTCTGAAGAAGCTGCATTTATTGCCACAGTGTTTGTCTTACAGGGAAATCTCCCAGATGCCAGTCAATGTGTGAAAACCAATCACTAGAAAGGAAAGAAACTGCCCTTCCTTTAAAGAATGTGGAATCTTTCCTTTTGAAGATCAGGATTTGGAGCCCATAATCCTGTGGATGGATGATGCCAACATTCAACTTTGCTGCTTATTCCCCATAATTTCGCCACTTGACCTGTGATGAATCAGCTTCTGCCTTTCCAGGGATTTAGAACCTTTCTTATGGGACTCCTCTCACTCTGAATGATGGTGATTAATTACTAGTGTACTTTAAAAGTCTCCTCTATTTAATTACATCCTCCTGAGTATTTGGACTAATTCCTCTTAGTTTCCGCTGCAGATCGGAATGTTGCCTTGAGCAAGTTTCATGTTTCTTTCTCCCGCTTACTCACTCAAGCACATACATAGATATGTAATAAATATTGATTAAGGTTCCATATTAGGCTCTGTTTTTATCAGTAAGGATTAATAGGCATAAATGAGAGACATAATCTCTGCCCTGGAGCCTAAATGGGATGTGTTATAAGGACGCTTTCAGGCTGACCAATTCTTCTAGTACAGCTGAGAAGAGAGCCATGCCTCCTCATTAGCCCACCTTATAGGGAAGAAATGGAGACTTAAAGTATCTAAATCACTTGTCTGAGATAAAACAGAGAACCCATAGACAGAGCTGGGACTCCACTCAGATCTTTGACTACTGAAGCCAAAGACACTTAATCAATAAAACACGGAATTATTCTCAGTGATGCTATTGGATAGTTATTTACGTTTAGGTTTTATGTTTGTGTTTTTCTGCTTAGGAGGTAAGAAATGTGTCAGGAACATTAACGCCATACTGAAGAATTGACATTTAACTACTGAATTCTGTTTTACTGGGGCAATATTGTGAATCATGCAATTACAAAGTACCTTGGATTAGAAGTTATTTAACTCCCCAAAGAAAACATAGCAGTTAGAAATGGATGCTTTGTGAAAATACTCTCTGCCTATTAGGAATGTAAGAAAGTAGTTTTAATTCCCATTTAAAAGTTATAATTTTAACCTTAAAAATCAAAATCTGTTTAAATCAAAATCTTTTTTGCTATAGATGGCAAAAGGCACAATAATTATCAAACCATGCTTTGCTCCCAAAAAGGTGATGCTGAGTTGATACACACATTTACAAAGCAAATGAACTATTTAGCTAAAAAGCAAAACGTAAGTATATGTGAATATAAACAACATTTACTATCTAAACTCTACCCAATTTACTCTCCAAAACAACTCCTTGAAATAGGCACTATCATCCCTATGTTTCAGATATGAAAACTGGAGCTCAGAGAGCTTAAGTAATTAGACCAGTGTGACATAGGTAGAAAGTAATTTAGCACAAATTGAGCTCATTTAGGACTAGATGTTGGAATTAGACAGAAAAAAAAAAATTAGACACAAAAAATTGTGTCTAATTCCAACATCTAGTCCTAAATGTACTAAGCCAATTTCTCATACACTTAGTAACCTAGGTCAATAATTAGGAAGCACATATTCTTTATTTTGGGAATATTTTTTAGCAATCAACTCAGTCCTGTATTTATAGATGTAGGATTTAGATGTGTTTCTTATAGCAAACAAATTAGGTAAGTGACATTTTAAAGCAAACCCTGTTGAGTGTCATGCTTGGTTTCCTTTCCTTGCTATTAAGAACCAGACAGAAATATTTACCATAAGCCATTGATGAACTTTGACAGGAGCCTACAATTACCACTGACAATGAAATAAAACACATGAAATTTCTGTGCAAACTGATTAGCCCTGGATGAATCAATACTGTCTCCAGTAACTTCTAAGAAGGACATCTCTGCATACCAAAGTTGCCTGTGACAAATTTCATCCAGGGGTCATTTAGGGATGCTTAAAAAGATAGTAAGAAGGCAGTAGCAGTAGTAAATTTCTCTTGAACTTTTAAATGACACTGTCAGAAGAAAACATCCACTGTGTTGCTGACTTTGCCTTCTCTCTTGCTCATATTAGCTAACCTTAAAAGTGCAAATATAAACAAATTTAATCCCCAATGGTACATCTGAACCAGGAGAAATCTGGAATTAATTGCCAAGTATTTTGGTTCCTGTTGCAGCTGTTACAAGTGTTTGATTTGGTGAGGGAAAAGAAAAGGCGCTGCATACCGATTTCGTGAGCCACAGTGAAAGCTGCGTGGAGGCCATCGTCTTCAATCACAGCACAGCTGCGCTCTGGAGAACATATGGTCCCAACGTCTGCCATTCCCAGGGTGTCACATGAATGATGTCCACATAAATCCTGCCCGGGAGAAAGAAAGAAATCATTAAAATCAATTTACATCCAGAAGGAGCCGCCACATAGAGCCACTTGCTTACCCCAAATGGCAACAGGGATATGTTTATGGTATCACCTGTTCCTCTCTGGAAAGGTTCCAAAGGCAAACTCAAGGCAGAGACTCTTCTAAACTGCTCTGGGACCCAGAAACACAGAAGGATAATGGAATTTAATTACATTTAAAAAGATGTCTTAGGATTGTAACTTGTCTGTTACAATAGCGCCCGCAGCCTTAACAAAGCTGTAATGCATATACGTCTCTGATCACTTTCCCATATGGTCATGCTTAGGAAGGTCCTAAAATTCTGATGGAAATTCATGCTAAATTTATCAAAATCTGGCCTCATAATTTGTTTTCTATTACAGGGGCAAACTGCAGCCAGATGTCTGCAACAGAGTACAAATTTATTAGAAATTTGGATAGAAAACTAAATTTTAATTCATAAATTGATGAAAGGTCATCTTTTACTCCCAAAATGAGCTGTAATTTCATAGGTTGTGTCTTCTGAAATCTGTGCATTCTTACTCATAACATTTAATGTAGCATTTCTCAAGCTGACCAACCTGCAGAAAATATATGTCATATATAAATTTTGTGTACATGAGTATATGCATTTTTCTGGTAAAAAGTCACAGCTTTTCATAAATGTCATATAATCTTTTAAGAGATTCTCAAATAGGAACATGATTCCACCCCACTAATGGTGAAAAATGATCAATTTACATGAAAAGGACATCAACAAGCCTCTTGAGATATGAAACATAAAGAGAAAATATAAGCCGCAACTTTTTGACATGACAGATTCATAATGATAAACTTTCCCTTTAAATGCTATTTGAGTATTAATGGACATTAGCATTTCTTGTGCTTGACCACAATTTTCTATGAAAATTTACTAACAATGTGCCCATTTATATTCCCAAAGAGCAAGATCGTGTTTCTAGTAAGCCGTAAATTAGTAACACCAAAAGGAAAAGGTTTTAAAATATATTAATTATTTTAAAAGGCAACTGTTTATTAGTTAAAATAATAAATGTTTCTATTATACAGCAATCATCTTTGTATGCCCAACTTCCATACTCTCCAGCTTATATAGTAGGAACTCAGCAAACATTTGCTTCATCGAGTTGAATTGTCATCTACAGTCAGATACCTTAGAGTGCTCCCACATCTTTAATATGCTGTATGCTAGCAGGACCTCAGCAGGCTCCAGACAGCCAGTACAAGGCAGTGCGACTACATAACCAATGCTGCATACTCAATGGAAACATATTCTTCTAACCCTTTCCTATCTTGCTGCATAAAAATCCAACCAAGCTGTATTCTTTTCTCTTACTACGTTCTCAGGTCCTTATTGTGTTCTGTTTAGTATGAGTTCCCAGCTAAGATAAGTTACAGTGTGGCCACCATGTTACTGTAGCTTTAGACAGTGGAAATCTCAGCCAAGTAGCCTTGGTTAATCATGTCACAAAACCAACAGCCTTCCAAAGTTTCCTGTGTATCCCCACATGTCATCCCATGGGATGCCAAATTACAGTGGTTGAGAACAAATTAGTAGTTTTTCAAATTGAAATTGGAACACACTTTTGCATAATAATCAGTCTTTGAGATAATAATATAGCACAATACATTTTTAAGCCCCTCCCCCACAATCATTTCAGTATCTCTAGACCAAAAACCTAGGTCATGCCTTAAGGGAGTTGCTAGACACTGTAGGTTATATCTGCACACATTTTTTAAAAACAAGATTTATGTTTATATCGCAATTTGGGGTCATTATCTTTAAGTAATAAAATCCAAGAATTACATTTTCCCTTCTTACTCTTTATAAATAAGCCAGGATGAAGAGCCACAGCAAAGGGAAATGACCCTCCTGTTCTAGAGAGAGATTAAACTAGATTCTTAGTATCTCTGTGTTTACTGTTAATCAATTGCTCATTAGAGGCCATCAACCCTCCTTGTCATCCTTGAATTGGATTAAATGCATTTGGCCTTTTGCCACGGAAATGTGGCAAAATTATGAACAGAAGCACTTGTTATTTCTTTAACCACACTGATTAAACTCCTTGACTACTCAGCCACACTATATATTTCTGTGGCTATAATTATGTAAAGTGGCAACCTTTCCATTTCACTCACACAATTTCAAATCTTGGCAAACAGTTACAGTTTCAGCCTCAAGGCTTATAATGAACATCTGAATTTCTTTGTGAACGATGTTTGTTTCAATGAATTAAAACGAATGTGCATCGAATTGTTAAGAATACAGCATATCACATTCATGTCTACTTTCTGGTGATGATGTAAACCTTATTTGAAGTTTATAGAATACTTCCTTAAATTCTCAAATTCTGAGCAGGAGTAAAGATATTATTGGGGCAATAGCATATATATATATATATGGCAGAGACTCTTCTATACTGCTCTGGCACCCAGAAACACAGAAGGATAATGGAATTTAAATACATTTTAAAAAGATGTCTTAGGATTATAACTTGTCTATTACAATAGCACCCGCAGCCTTAACATACATATGCTATTATATATGTGTGTGTATACATATATATGTGTGTGTAGATAGATAGATAGATAGATAGATAGATAGATAGATAGATAGAATCTAGACCTGGAAGCAGGAGATACTGGAGAGATGTGAATCACATACATACCATGTAAGAGGTAAATGAATTAAAAGTGCTGACAAAAGCTTATCTGCTTGTTCAGTGTAGATCTGAAGATAAATGATATCTTTGTCATATCAAATAAGGCTTGTTTTATGCAGGGTCAGTATCTGATCACCACTGTGTGGAGAGTAATGCAATGGAAGATTGAGTAAAATATAAAGGTTGCAGAGATTCATCTAGTGGTTTTGTGGTATGGTGTTGGCCAGGATACAAGACTGAGACATGGTATCTAACTCAGAAGTATATTCATGGTGGTCTGCACGACCAGCAGAGATTTGATAGGAAGGTCATTGCCACTGTGACCATTCACCAGGTATGACCTTTTAGAAGACTGTAAATATGGCAAAGCTTGTGATTGATCACAGAATTCTGAAGCCGTAATAATACCCAAGACCTACTGGGCACTTCTTGGGGCTGGGTTGGGGGACCGGGAGCAGGTAAAGCATGCTGCCTTGAGAAGCAGATGCTCAGAAGATAGTGTGAACCTTGAAAATCCCAGTGGGCAGTACTGGGTGGTGAAAATGAACCAGTCAGACACGAATGTCCTAAGGTGGACAAATCACAGGAATCAGGATTTCTTGTCTTGACTGAGAGATTGTTTCTTGCATGCAGTGCAAATATGCTGAGGGAGGGAGCCAGAGGCAACACCGATGCTGATACAGGTAGATACCATCACAGCTGCAGCAACAGCAGCTGAAATTAAGGAAGAACACCTTATATAGGAGTTAAATAATAGCAACTTCTCTTTCTATAGATCTTAACCCTTGGTAAGGGCAAGCATGGAGCTCAAGGGAAGAGCATAAAAGAGAGTTTAACTAGGTTTCAGATATCTACCCATCTGTCCACACAATTCTTATTGAAGAGACACTAGTGATAGAAGAATTAATCTGGTGTGGTACATGTTTTAGTCATAAGTATTACCTACATACACACACACACACATGCACACCCACACACACACATACACACACACACACATACACACATGCATATTTGTTCTGTGGGTCTGATTCTTGAGGAGTCCTTTGCCTTTCTGGCAACCTATCCAGTAATCCCCAATAATAGGGGTTTTAATTTTAGACTTCAGCAGAGCCTACATTAATTGGAACTATTAGGCCAACCATTACAATGACCCATTTTATACAATCTCTATCCTTGTCTCTTGATATACTAAGGGATACCAAACACACACAGCCCAGATGGGTTAGGGGCCGAGAGACCCAGATATGTTTATTCCTAAAACAATTATTGTGTGCCTCCAATCTGCCAGACACTGTGGAAGTGCTGACACTGTGGTAAACAGACGAAATAAGATTTGATCCTGAGCTTTAAGGAACATCACGCTCTAAGGAGCAAAACAGATATGTCAAGAGCAAAGCAAACTGTGACTTCCATTACGAACAGATTGTTGAGGGAGAACAGAAGAGGTATTGATGAACTCTCTTTGAAGGAATCAATAAAGGTGTCTCCACGGAAGTGAGTGGATCTGATAGCCTGGGAGGAAGGATACTCTGGCAAGGAAAGACTAGTGGAAACTTAATGGAATGGGGAAAGGCAGAGTCTTTTTGGGAATGACAAGAAGTTTGTTTTGTTTGGAACACAGGATCTGTTGAGCAGAGGGCTAGCAGGGAAGTTGGAAAGAGAATCTGGGCCCAGAGTTCCAAGTCAGGAAGCTTTCTCTGACAACTGTGAGGTCAGAAGGGGAAGAAGAGATGGAACAAGTTGGAGACTGGGGGCGGGGGAGTAGATGCTTGACAGTCATTTTGGTAAACAGAAATGGAAGCCGGTTAGAGATAGTGAATGGAAGGTAGATTGCTTTTTAATTTAACGCTGTTAGTAAGAAGCACTGTGTAAATCATTTACATGCTTTGAGACAAAGTTCCTTCATCATTAACATCAGGAGTTTGGTCCAGGTGATCTCTAGCATTTGTTCCAGCTACACATGTCTTGATATTAACTAAAAGCATTCCAATTTATAAAGAAATTAAAGCTCAGGGGCATTAAATGCCTGAAATCTCAAGCTTGTACTGAAGCTGAAATTCAAACCTATGTCTAAACACTTAGAATCCTGAACTTACTTCACCATGGTTTTGTTAAATCATCACATGTTATTCTTGACATAATCTTATCTTTTGTATTCACAATCTGCACTTGGTTAAGCGAATTTCTTTTTTTCAGCAAATAAGGAATATCCTGGTTTTATCTCTATGCTATGCTGGAAAAACTAGATAATTTAGAGTTATATTAATATGTAAAATACACTGTGAAAGATATTCCAGAAAACAAGAAAATGGAAGCACTGGATAAGAAACCTGGTGACATCATTAATTCACCTCCTTCTTTCAGCTGTCACATCTAATTAGCCACTGTAAGTCACTGTAGTTGTCCTCTATTTCTCATTTTTTTCCATTATTACTTCCTGCCTGAATTATCAACTGAGATTTCTAACTGGTCCCTTTTCGTCCTGTAACTTCCCTATCTATATGCTCCAGTCAGTCACCTTCTTAGCACACAGATCTTACTAGATTCCTCCAGTCCTTCACCTCAGTCTTAGCCTGGCATTCAAAACCTTGCACAATACAGCCTCAGTCTTTCTGTCTGCCTCCATTGTACCTTCTTGCTCCATTCTGTCCACTATTTCGTGCATATCTCATGAACATTTTGGCCTCTGAAGCTCAGCCTAAGACATTCCTTCTGCTACAAAGAATTTTTACCCACATCCACCTCTTCCTAACATTTCTTGACCCAATCTATGCCTCTCAATTCCTAATGCCACTGCTTTAGTTTAGACCACCTTGAGCCTCCTCTTGAAGATTTCTGAAATAGCCTGCTCGCCCAGGATCCAGTCCACTACTTAGACCAGAAGGCTCATTTCAGAACACAAGTCTGATCATTGCTGTCTTCCTGCTAATGTTCTTTCCAATGATTGCCATTGCACTTAATTTACAGTTAAAACTTGTCAGCATGGTGGAGTAGACTGAATTGTGTCCTCTCAAAACTCCTCTGTTTGGAGATAGGGCCTGTAAGGAGGAAAATGAGGTTAAATGAGGTCATGAGGACAGGACTCTGATCAGATAGGATTAGTGTCCTTAGGAGAAGTGATACCCAAGAGTGTTCACTCTCTGTTTCTACTTGCAGGCAGTGGAAAGGCTTAGAGAGAGGGTGGCCACTTACAAGGCAGGAAGACAGCCCTCACCAGAAATCGATTTGGCTGGAACCTTGGTGTTGGACTTTCCAGCCTCCAGAACTGTGAGAAGATATACTTCTGTTGTTAAAGCCACCCATTTTACAATATTCTGTTACAGTGGTCTGAACAGACTAATAGACATAGTGTGTAGTTTTTTTCCCATAGTTGGGCTGTTATTATCTTCTCCAAAGTAATCTATTACCATTCCCCATTGAACATGATGGTTTGCTGATGTCTGCAATGCCTATCTCCTCCTTATGTATCTGGCTAACTCTCACTCTTTCTGCAAAATTGAACTCAGATGGAGTGGCAACCTTCTAATGCACTTCCATAATACCTGACAAATACATCTACCGTAAGAGTCATCATGCTGTACAGCAATGACCATTTCCCTGTCTGTTTCCAGGAACAGATTCTTAAGAAAGGGGTTACTTTTTAATCCCTCTCTGCCTATGAGGAGCATATTAAAGGTCTGAATAAATTTGTGATAATGCTTTTAGTTTACAGAGTACTAGACAGGACTGTCTTCTCTGTCTGCCATTTGTTAGCTGTTACTCTAAGAAGTTTATCTTTGTTTCTCTTCACATGAATTCTGTCAAGATAATTATACGATGGTTGCAGATTGTTGAAATGACTAATTGTAAAATAGTTTGTGGCCATGGATAGTACATAAGAAATGCCCAATATCAGCTGGCTGAATCTAAATCCAATCTATCAATCCTTTGAGGATTAATTCAATTCTACATTTGCAATGAGACCTATATAAAGGTCCATAGGCAGAATTAACTGTTACCTTCCTTTTCCTTTCACAGACTTTGTTTATATTTCAGCATGGGAATTATCAGAGTTTTCCTAACATCAGAGCGATTTCCACATGTATCTGTTTCCTGTCTGCCAGGGATGTGCCTAGTGGGCAGGGAGCAGGTATTTCTCTCTCGCTACCTAAAACTGCCTACATGAGTCTCACATGTAGGAGGTGCATATAGGCAGGTACTGCATAGATTTTAGATTTGCATAACATCCCTCACAGTTTATTGTAAAAATGTTAACTAGAGCTGCTTAGTCTGCTACAGTCTCCCCATTTCTGAGTTATTTATCCTTTTATTGATTAGGATTGACCTATAGGCTCTGATACCTTGACAAGCGTTCACTTTTGACTTTAAATGAGATTTCAACTCAAATATGTGACTGAATTAGTCAGTCTAGGCAGCAAGCCAATAAGGAAAAGCACATCCCTCTCCCTCTTCCAAACTTCTGGTCCTCCTCTAGTGCCCCCTGTTGTCAGAATCAAGCCAGGAGCCATGTGGTAAAGGAGAAATGCCCTGTGTGGTGACCCGGCCCCAGCACTGTAAGGCAGAATGTAGAGAGTTTTAGCTGAGACAGTGATCTATCAACTGGCATCTTGATAGTTAAGGAAAAGGAATTAGCTTTTTATATTGCACAATCTCTTAGTTGGTTCGATTTTAATTCAATGTTTCAATCTATGAAAGAGTCAGGGTTTTTGCTGCTTTCATGCAGGGGTGAAGGGATGTTAAACAATTTCCTATTTTGTTATCAAGCAGGTAGGCTTTTGTTTCTAAAGAGCAAATGGTCTATAAAAAAAAAAAAAAAAAAAAAAAAAAGACGACTGTAAGAGTTTGTCTTTGAAGAAATTATCTTAAAATAAAAGAGGACGTCCGGAACAAGGAAAGGATTCTGGAAAGCAAAGTTAAATCCTGGGGAGATTGGATTTCTACTGTTTGATGGCAGAAGTGGTGTGAATTCCAGCATTAGTGCCATTTCAGAATGAAAACAGCTTCTATGCCAGGAAATTGACTGGTGCTAACTCTCTCTAATTAGAATAGTACTGGAGTGCCGGGTACAGTCCTGACAGTGAAGTGTGTTCCTTTGATAAATGAGTTACTAGCTCTATTCTGTTGACTTCCAGATGCAACTTTCAAGGTGGCCTCAGCTAGTAAACAGAGGTAGAAAACATATCCTCATACATTCGCTTCATGCTTGAAAAACAAGCAATTTAGGAGAAGACATCTGGACCTAAATTTGAACAGGACTCAGAGCCCATCAAAACATGGATTTCATGGCTTGGCGTCTGGCTGCTAAGCAACGCACTTCTTACATTCAAAACAGAGTTGTAAAAGTAGAATCTTGGTGCCAACTCTGGGTATTTCTCATTGAAAAGGAAATAGCTCTGAAAGTTTTTTTTCGGGCCTTAAGATACTTGATTTTCATGAGATGGAAGACCTCAGATCATCTCTTCTCCAGCCTTCTTTTTTTTTTTTTTTATGCTCTGAAGTATTAGGCAGAGATTAACTTTGCATTGTGAAATACTCTCAAATGAATGCTGCATAAATGCCTTGAAATATTTTTTTCAGCCCCCTAATTAGTAACACTCTTTTAAATTGGGCGCATCTATTGAAAATACACACGCATTTCAAATATTTGCTTCCTGTGAAGTTAGATGTATATACTACAGGGCCAACCACAAATGAAATTTGCTTTCCTAAAAGTATGCTTCTGCTTGGCAAGGAGGCCAGAGAAGGCCCATGTGAAATATTTTCCGTGTGTAGTCTAGTTTGAAAAACGCATGTTCTTATAATACTGACAAAAATTAAGATGGGCCATTAATTTATTTGTCCCTTGCTTTTTATCTATTTAAAATATGCTGTTAGGTTCCAGACTTTGGAAAAATAGGGACAGTTAACTATCCAAACAAAAAACAAATTCAGAAAAAGTAATCGACAAATCGTTGAGAATCACTGAGTAGTTTCCTGTTTTCTGGGAAACAATTAGTAACATTATGGGGCAGGAGGTAGGAAGTAACAGACCTTCTATTAATTTTTATTTATTTTAAAATTATGAAATGTGGATTTGTATTTAAAAATGAAAGTGAACTACTAAAATGACCCACTTCTTGGTGCAATGTGCTTACAAAAGTATTTCTTCCTCTTCCTTTAGAGAACCTCCTTCCATAAACTCTCCAAAGCCTCCTTCTTGGCATCCTCTTGTGATGTAGCAGAGCAAGGAACCCTAGATATGGAAAGTTGCTTACCAAAAAAAAAAAAAAAAAAAAGGAGCTTGGAAACCAAACAAGAAATGGATAGTTTTACAGAACTTTGCTTTTCGCTTTGCAAGGAAGGCTACAAATGAATGTTCTACTGCTTCAAAGACTAATGTTGTGCAGAGGAATTAAAGGATGGCTTCCAGAAAATCACTTAATGAGGAAAAAAATTTTTTCCATTGTGCACAGCACTGAGCACTGCCTGGCTCTCCCTAAACTGCCGCCCTCCAGCATCTTTGTTTACATGTGGTTTACATTAATGTCCACCCTACGAACCACAAGTGTTTCTCTAGTCCAAATTTATCAACACTTTTCCTTCATACCAGGGGTGCCTTGGTAAAAATAGAAGAATTCGGTAGTGAAGCTGTGTGATTCTAAAGTCTCCTGCAATCCATCATTTAATTTCCTATCCTTGTTCTGTTTGCTTCATTTCATACCATGATTTTACATAATACTTCAAAGTTTGTAATCCTTTATTCTGGATGGGTCTGAAACACTTAAAGAATGAGCTTTAGAAGTCAGTTCTTACCAGGCATTTAAGAGGCACGACTTAAAACTGCCAATCAAAGTAGAGTTGTGACAACTGAGGCTTAGAACTATGCGCAAGCCAGGCCCCAAACCAACCCAGACTTTTTGTGTAAATGTCACACTAACGTGGTGGTCAAATACTGTGTAAATAGATACTGCGTTCCTCCCAGAGCCTCTGAGCCTTAAAGATCCTTTTCTTTCCTTCCCCATAACCATCTTTCTTAAAAGGGGGAAATGCTGAGAAAACATTTCTTCCTCCTGTCTTGACTCTTCGCCCAGATCTTCTGCACTGGGGCTTCGGAAACATATTCATCCAAAACCCAAACACGCAAACGGGATGTGACCCTCCCTAGGCGGCGGAGTTGGCCTAGGCAGTGCTTGCGACGCACTGGTACTGGTCGACTAAGCAAAGGAGCTGTTAAGGAACCTCACAAGTTTGTCCTCTCATCTGATTGGGTCTCTATACCCTGCTGGCCCGCCCACATTCCTTCCTTCCCAGGAACTGAGATTCCAAGGTGGACATGTAAGAACTCCATTAGGAATCCAACCCGGAAAAAGAGTCCTTGAGAAACTTTTCCCATCCTTTGTGTAACACAAGGGATTCTAGTAAAAAGGTGTGGACACTTATAAAAGAAGGTCATCGGATAACAGTGACTACCGTAAATGAACCATCCAGCCCTTTCCACTAGGTTGAACAAAGTTATATTTTATTTTCACTGGAAAGAAGACCCATGATCCCAAAGGCAACTTTGTTTTCCTTTCTTTTCCCCATTCAACTGTATCATTTCCCCAAGCATCCTAGTGCCTTCTTATGTTTACGTTGCTATGCCACAGCACCTCAGACTAGATGACATACAGCATGACTGAGTCTTCATCATTACCTAAGCAGGTCTTGTCATTTCAGGCAAAAATTTCTGCGGGGCTAACCTGAATACAGGAGCAGAGTTGAAGGCTGGTTGGATTTCCTGCAAGAAGCAGTTAAACACATCCACAGCTGCAGGAGGTTTGAGGAAGCAGCAAAGCTACCAGCAAGATTCCCTTCCACCTACCTCCTAATCCCAGCGCTGGGACCCCCCCATCCCGGCTGGACCTACCTCCCGAGTAAACAGGATAGCTGCGTCGTAGTGCTCCTCATGGTCATCTCCCAGCTGGTTGTGTTGGTGCTGCCACTTGCAAAAGTTCTTGAGTGTGGTGGCCGCGTTCTTGCTCACCTCCAGGCTCTTATCCTTGTCGCCTAGCACCACCACCTTCACCACGGCCAGGCGGATGTGGTTCTCGATGCTAGCATGGCTGTACAGCCTATTGGCGATGGAGGCCAGGGTCAGCAGGTAATGCTGCAGGCCCCGGCCATACAACCGCGCCATGGACGCGTCAGCCACCAGAAGCAGCTCCACCTGGCGGGCCCGGGAGATGGAGCGGCGCCGCCGCCGCCACCACGTCTGCGGTCCTGGGCCCCCAGCGGGCGAGACAGCGGACTGGTCCAAGAGCTGCGAGGCCAGTGCTGCGCGTTCGCCCGGATTGCTGTGCGCCGGAGGACGCTCATGGGGCTCCGGTGTTGACGCGGGGGTCTCGCAGCTGGCGCGAGGCTGCAGGGCCTCGAAGCTGAAGCCCTCGCGGGTGTAGACGTGCAGGATCCGTGCAGACCCATCCCCGTACACGCGCCCCGTTTCCTCCTCCGCCCAGGGTCCACGCAGTAGCGGTTTCAGGGTGTAGCGCGCGTGCTTGACTGCGAAGAAGCCGTCGAGACCCCCACAGAGGTCAAAGACAGCCAGAGAGCGGGGACTGCCGTCCACTGTGCCCCGATAGAAGCAGTGGCTCCGGTGGCGCCAGGGCGCACTCGTCCCGCCTCCTGCGGGCACGAAGCCAGCAGTGCCCACCGAACCATCTCGCTCCAGGTCCAAGAGGAACCTCCGGCCGCCCGCGTAGACGAGGTAGCCCACCTTGCCGCCGCCGGAGTAGAGTTGGTCGATGTTCTGCACGAGCCCCTTGCTCCTGCGCCGCTGCGCCAGGGGGTGCGGGTGGCCGGGAGGCTCGGTCCGCTCCTGCACCTCCTCCCCCTGCCGCCGGCGGGGCTGGGCGGCTGCTGCAGCAGTCGCAGGCTGCCCAGCTTTATCCTGGGCAGGTGCTGCGGCGGGGCCGGCCGCGGCCAGCGGCAGGCGGAACGCGCACAGCAGCAGGGACGCCCACCCGAGCAGCATAGTGCGCTGCCCACGGGGAGGGGCTGCGCGACTGGGACTTTATGGGTATTTGTTATTTGCTATGAAGTTAACGGGGCGGGGGATGGGGACACACACACACTTGCTTGCAGGATTGAGTCAAGTGTCGGAGGGAGGGGGGCCCGGCAGCAGCGCCAGCCTGTCCCGGCTGCGGTGCCAGCGTGCGAACTTTTCTTTGTTGCTTGGGAAAATGTTTGGATTCGTGCTCCAGAAAGAAGAGGAGGAAAAAAAAAAGATTAAAGAAAAAAAAAAAAAGTCGGATAGTGGAGATTCAGCAAATAAGGGAAAAGGAAAAAAACAAAAACCAAAAAACCACCAAATGCAGGCACGATCGCTGTTCCAAGAAAAGTAAGGAAAGGTACCGCGCACCGGGTTGGCAACTGGTGCGCGCAGCCTCCCGCCCCCGCGCTGCGCTGGACAAGCCGGCTGCGGAGGTTCCAAGCTCCGGGGCCCACTTCCTTTCTTATTTTGTGGGTTTCCTTGGCTCTGCTGGGACCAGGAGGAAGGGAAGAAAGAGACGGGAAAAAGCCATAAAAATTAAAACAAAAATGCAGGGGGCAGCCTGAGGCGAGCTGGTGAAGCGGCGTGTCTGTGTCCCTTCGGCTGCGGTGTCTTCCTGCCCGCCGTCATCCCCAGTCGGCCGCTGCGAGCGCCGAGAGCAGCGCGAGCGCTGTGAAGATGCGAGGAGGTGGAACAATGAATTTATAGCGGCATGCCATCCTGCAATGGCAATTTCAACAATTCGTCACTGCACGCTGCCTCTTAAAGGGAGAGCTTCCCCCACCACTCCCACCCTTCCCAGACCGCGCCTAATCAGATGGGGGAGGGCAAAAGAGGAGGGTGATCGAGGAAAGGGAGACGAAGTAGGAGAAAGGGACTGGGACCCGGCGAGGTGGAAGGAGGGACGAGGGGGAAAAAAAAGTAATGGGGCAAGAAAAACAGATTTCCTTGGCCACTTTTAAAGCCACAGCGGCTCCGGGTCTGTCTGATATTTCACAACCATTTGGGGTTGGCTAACCTTGGCTTACCTCATCTCCTGAACGGGTGTTCTGGTGTGTTTTTAAAGTTATTGAGACGTTTCAAGTCTCTCCCTGCCTCCTTCTTTCCTGCTTTCCTCGCCCTCGGTGGGAAGTTCCTGCCGCAAGTTTTTCCTCTTTGCACACCCGTGCGCTCTGACCTCGCAGATCGTGCAACTCCACCAGCCAGAGCTTTTCAGCTTCACATGCGTCCCCTACCCACCGCGTTCCCTTCGCTTCCTCCCCTCCGTCCCGGCACCCGGTTTCCTCCCTCCCCATTCTCCAGCCTCTTAGTGCTTTGACGCTCGCCGGATTCGGGCTCCGGGTGACTAACTTCTCCCGGCCACCAGCAGAGAGGTGAGCCCAGGGCGCTTCCTGGCGCTTCGCGGAACCCCGGGGCAACAACGCCCGCCGCTTGGGAACTCCGCAGCTTTGTGAGCAAACCGCGGGCTCCCAGCTTTCTCCAGCACGCCTTTCGTCAGGGTCCACAATCTGTCCCTTAATCCCAGCCCACTGGAACTTCCTTTGCTCTAAAAAGGCAGGGCGGGAAAGAGTTAACTCTTAAAGGGAATTCCGCTCATTTTTTTTTTCCCGAAAGATTTTAAAATTTTGCGCTCACACTTTTATTTCTTTGCTTAAATGATAATTTAATAATAAATTCCTATATCTGTTTTTGTCTCTTCTAAAGCAACCGCTTATCGCCATAGGCCTTGACCTGCCTTCATTCTCAGAAATTCCTTTTAGAAGAAAAAGAATACTTTCGGCGGAAGGAAGATTGGTGCTTATTAGTACGCGGGTGGCATTATCACTGCTACTCATTTTCTCTGACCTCTTTGTTTCCTCTAATTATCATTCTAAGAAGGGAGAAGGAAAACCCCACGACTTATGGTTAGAAGGTCTACCTTCTACTGTAGGGGTAAGAGCTCCCTCCATCCCCAAATTATTCTTCAGGCTAATTAACTAATGCATCAGTGAAAAATGAATGTGGTGTAATTTGTACATTTCCATCTTTTTCTACGTTTAACTTTGGTGATGCTGGAGATAGCAGGGCAGGGGATAGCAAGGCCCCAAGCTGATCACTTTCTCTGGGACGGAAAGATCAGGGTCCAGGGCTGGATGGAGGTGCTTAGAGTGGCAATAATCCTCTGGAAGGAATTTCAGAATTGCCTGGCAACAATGCCTATTGCCCTGTGCCTGAAACACCCTCTGGAGTCTTGTGAGGGGCCAATGTAACATCTTGTTTTAACTTAGAAATCAAGAAATCATTGGGGCCTTAGGGACACCCAACAGCCCCTGATGGATTCTGAAATACATCAGGACCAGGGAGGAATTTACTATTGCTGAAGGCCATTGCTTTATAATTCCACAATGCCTCAGCCTCTCAGTGGCCAGTTGCCCCAGGCCAATGCTAACAGCTGGATGGGTCAGCATAGGAGGTTCCAGCCATATTCTCTGTCTCACCAAGGCCTGTGAGCCTTGCCTTAACCATTCTCTCTCGTGGTCTTTGCTTTGTACCTACAAATAGCAAACTTTATCTTTTTAACCAGTTACAGTGAAAAAGGGTCCAATATTTGGCACTAAGCACCATTTCTAATACAACCTTGATTCAATAAATTTAATCATTTCGTCATTGTTCATGTCAAAGAATCATTTTGATAGGCATTTTAGGCGACAGTGGTTAAAATTTGTTAATTACAATTATTTTCACAGACAGATTTGTTATTTAGGATTTCAGGAAATTCCAACAGATTATCTTTTCTTTGATGGTCTTGAACTCATAGCCTCCAGGGATTCTCCCACCTCAGCCTCCTGATTACCTGTGATTGCAGGCATGAGACACAGTGCCAGCTTGAATTTTCTTCTTAATGAAGCTTTTCTCCTCTTTCACAAGCACTGTGCTGAATCCTGAATCTGAATTTTATGCCTTTAAGTTTAATTACATAGTGACATTTGTACTCAGTTTATGCAAATATTTAAAAATACGTGGGGAGAATAGGATAGACACAGATAAAGTTCCAAACATGAATATCAAGCACAGAATATTTACTAGATCTACATATTCACAAGGAAATAAATACTAAATCTTATGAATACAATGAGTAAATTCTTATATCTCAGAAAATTTCTACTTGGATGTAATTTTTTTTTTTTTTTTTTTTTTTTTTTAGAAAGGAACTTGGACACTTTAGAAACTTCATTTGGTAGTGTTTTTAAAACATTACACTAGTGGATTAGGATGAGTTGCTACGTTGTGGAAAAAATTACTATCTGTCACTCTAAGGAAGTGATTTGCACTGGATAAAAGTAGCTGAACTTTTTATTTTTACAGTAGAAAGAAAAATATATTTGCAGTCATGTTTAAGTAGACTAATTGCTACTTATTCTAAGTAACAGTTTTATTTGTGCATATTTAATGAGAAATTTATACAGTATATGATCACAAATACCATTGATAGACAATTGTACATTTCCCAAAAGGAAGAAGGACTTACTACTCCGGAATGTTAGAATTTATCTTGGAGATCGGATAGGGCAACTTCCTCCATCTAACAGTGAAAAGCTAAGACCTAGATGCCAAAATGGCTTGCCTGTGGATAAAAAGTCCAGTAGTGGCCGAATGTCCTGAAACCTAAATCTCCCAGCTCCTAATGTGGGCTCATTCTACAACACCTCTTACAACGTATCCAGCTTAACAAGTATCTGTCAAGGTCCTACTGCAAAGTCCTTTATGAGGCTCTCTGGAGGCATGAGAAGATGAACAAGTCATGTGTAATGTTTGGAGGAAACTCACCGTTTAGAGATGGAGCCATTTGTATAATAGATGCACAGAAAACAAACTGGAAAATGCAACTCTAGAGGGAGAAAAAGCAAGAGAATTACTCCTGCAGGTGCTCTGAGCCCTGTATTTCCAATATAGCTCTACTCCATAGATTTGTATACTCTTCTAAGTAGTATTTTCTCAAATTTCCATTTGCTAAAGTGTCATTTCCTACCCCCACCCCAAACTATGATTTTAATGGTAAGAGTGAGGAAATATCTGACAGTAAAATATTCCCTTCCAGCCAAACACCTGCTCCCTACCTCCCATGTAGAAGAATTACAGTCTCGACTCTGCGTTTTTCTTTCCCACATCAAGATCCCTACCCTAGGCCTGCTGAATTGGAAACCCTTCTAGTATCAGCCCCCTTGGTGGTAGCAGGGTGTGTGGATTCTGCGGGTAAGATCTCCACTACTAAGCTCCACTACTGCGTGGGACCATTAATGAATGCCTTAAAGACTCTGGGTGAGCTTTTTCCTTTCCTGACACTCGCTTTGCAAATTCTAGTTTTTAGAGGGCTTTGCTTCAAAACCAAAGGTTACATTTTGGGAGCAATTCTAGCTTTGATAAGAACTCTTCATTTTTAGAGGGTGAAACTACACTTAAATAGTCCTTGTTCACTCTTTTCCCAGCTCTTTTCCCCCCGTCCATCCCCTCTGATATTTACAATGGCAGAACATGTATCCTGATGCACTAATGCATGTATACCCAATCTCATATGCATTAGTACACACAATACATGTCAGCACGCATGTGTCACACACGTACTCACTTGAACTCACGTTTCCCTCTAGGCTGCGCTGATGGCTTGATAGAAATCCTAATTAGAGGCCGGGCACGGTGGCTCAAGCCTGTAATCCCAGCACTTTGGGAGGCCGAGGCGGGTGGATCACGAGGTCAGGAGATCGAGACTATCCTGGCTAACATGGTGAAACCCCGTCTCTACTAAAAATACAAAAAATTAGCCGGGCACGGTGGCGGGCGCCTGTAGTCCCAGCTACTTGGGAGGCTGAGGCGGGAGAATGGCGTGAACCCGGCAGGCGGAGCTTGCAGTGAGCCGAGATCACGCCACTGCACTCCAGCCTGGGAGACAGTGAGACTCCACAAAAAAAAAAAAGAAACCCCACTAGAGTTCAGATATTAGGAAGAAGGGATCAAACCAATCAATATCCCCTACCTCATCAAGAAAACTTTGTAACCTGGGTGTTGTAGAGATTTCCTTTATTTCCCCAGGAAACCCACTGAATGCCTGGATGTCCTGTCCACCTTCTGCCATCTGATTAGATATGCTAAAACAATTCATCTATTGTGAGGGATGTTTAGAATCTGTTTTACTTAATATTATAGGAAAATATATTTTGGAAAAGCCAGATTTTCATTTTTATACAGTAATTTTATACTATATATAGTTCAATGAATAATGTACATATATTTTACTTTGCATACAGGTGTCATTCAGAAGTAAACCCACAAGTCATTTTTATGCTGAGACCAGCTGTGAAATGTTGTTTTAGCTTTTCAATAATTATGCATTAGCTACTTGTTGCTTTTTATGAGCTACTTGGTGCCCTATTTTTTCTTATTTTCCAAAATCACTCAAACCTTACTTAGAAACACATGGAAAGTCAGGAAATGCGCAGAAGTAATTTGAAACATTTGAGGTTTTCTTCCTTTCTTTCATACTTATGCAAATTTCAAGCAAAGTGTTCAAAATTTACTTTTACTTATACAGCTGTAAATTGTAGTAGAGTTGTTTCCCCGTTCTATAATTGCATTTTTGTCTTTTTTTTACAGTTATGCTAGATTCAATACCGCCTGCTCTCTTAAATACCATCTTCCCAAAACTATTTGGTCTCTCCATGTTAGATATATTCTTCTGTAATAAGGTAAGAACTTGCAGTTCAGCTAATAAAGTTGATAACATCAGTCGTTAAGCAAGGTCTCACCCCTGGCAAGTAGGGAAATGGAAACTGTAATTTGATAAATGTAATTATCTCCTACCCAGCGATGTTGGGGCTCATTGTGTTACAAGTGGTCAGTGTGGAAGAAAAATATACAGTATCTTTTTTTCAGACTCTCCATACACTATTACATACCTTCTCTCACACACCTTTCCTAGCTTCAGGGACTAACAGGTGGAAGAGAAGTTACTCACACTCAGACCTGAGTTCAAGTAAATACATTACAGTTTTTTCTCACTTTTTATTTGACTTAGGAGGAGTTGTTTCCCACATCTCTGCTTCTTATTGTTGGAAACAGGAAGGATAATGCACTGTCACTCTCAACAGTCGAAGATTTCCTCTGACTCTAAGTCCCAGGAAGGAATCCTCTTCCAGAAACCCACTCACCCTCCCTTTTCTCCTTCCAGCTGACCCAACCTGGTTGGAAACTTGTTTCCACCACTACATGTCCTGTGTCCAGCCCTTAGGTCCAAAAAAAAAAGATTGACACTTTGATCCTTGAAATATGAGCATTGGCTGTGGGTGGGCTCATGCCTAAATCCCAGCACTTTGGGAGGCGAGGCTGGGGCTGGATCGCCAAGTGTCAGAGATCAGACCACAGTGAAACCCCGCTCAAAAACACAAAAAAATTAGTCAAAGCACGGCAAGCAGTGCTTGTAGTCCCAGTTACCTGAGGCTGAGGTGAGAATGGCGAACCCGAGAACATGAAGTGAGCTGGGAGATCGTGCCACTGCACTCCAGCCCAGATGCGCCGACCTGTCTCAAAAAAAAAAAAAAAAAAAAAAAAAAAAAAAAAAAGAAAAAGAAAATATGAGCACATGAGCTTGAGGCAGCAGGAAAAGAGGAAGTGGGCTTTGGCTGATTTACAATTCAGGGAACTAACTCTGCCCATAGTGTCTAGTGTGGTTCTTTTTCCAAGAGCCAGACTACCACTTTTCCTCCTCCTTTCTTTTCTCTCTCATTTCCAGACCCTTCCAATCCATCTATACCCTTTCCAGCTTCTATAGGTGATAAAACAAGACTCCCCATCCTTTAAGGAGGTGGAGCATCAGAATCTTTCAGTCTATGGAGGAAGGATTCAGTTGTGGGACCCTCATTTGTGAGACTCACTTTGTTCAAAATCATTTCAGATAAATCCCCACCACCAGAGTCTGCTCCAGAAAGTTACTGGGACCCTCGATGGCTCAAGGGTCATTTTGGTTCCAAAATGTTGCAGAATTTTGAACTGCACTCGGTGCTATTCTGACTTGTACACAGAATTCATTAATGATATATAGTTGGCTATAAATTACTAAATTTATTTATAATTAACTATATAATCTCTAGCTGCTTTTGCACCTCAGACTCACACTTATTTCTGATAAGCATTAATCATATAAGCAATTATTTATTCATCTATTAGCTTAGTAGTGCCTCTCTTTAGAAAAATTCAATTGAGGAAAATGGCAGATTGAATCAAGAAAGGTAGAGGCATTAACATAGGAAACTGGCCAGTATGACACAGAGAAAGTCTCTACATATGTGGTATAGCTAAACTCAGAAGTTTCAGGATAATCCATAAATAACTTGAACAAATTGCTGTATTCAGAGCATTAAAGAGAAGTAACCTGATTGTCTCTCATACCTACTTCAACCACAGTTTACCTTCCAAAATGCAAAACAAAATCTTGAGATTATGAGAGATTCTTTTTCCCCTTTTCATCATAAATTCCCACTTTTGCTTTGGTTGTTGGCAGGAGTCTAATGGTTGGGTCCCTCCTACATAAGTAAACTTGCATGCTAAGATAATAACGCCTCAGAATTATTTTATTAACGCCTCTCTTTCCTTCCACATTCTTTCTTTCTTCCTTTTTCTTTCCGTCTTTGCCATAGACGTATAATTCTATGAAACCACAGGACCATGCTGCATCTTCTCCCTCAATTGCATTCCAGTTTCTCGAAGGTTCAGTAACTAGTGTTGGAGGTATGCCTGACATGTAAATATGCAAACACGATGTTAACTATTTTTAAAAATTATGTATGTGGGTACTTACTGATATTTTTCCTGTTGTTCTTTTGTTACCATCCTTTTTTCTAATAATAAAAGCACACCTTTCCAAGGAAAGTCAATCCATGTGTTTGAATAAAGTTGACTGCTTTTCTTCAGATCTGGCATAGTGGATACCAAGCCTGACAAGTCAGGAGGCTCTGTGACATCTGGCCAGAGCTGATGGTTCTGGGAAGAGCTCTGCTCACTGGACATTTGCTCAAACGATTAGCCAAAAGCACTTTTCTCCAGGACTGGCACAATCTAAGGACTGGTGCATTAAGAAGGAAGTCAACTGCTGTACCCAAATACCTTTAAATTCTCAATGGTTTCACAAGTGTATTTCTTTTGCTCCTGTCACTGTCCCTTGTAGGTTGATGCAATAAAGCAGTAGTGATCCATGCGCGTAGGAGCCTCAAGCTTGCTCCATCCTGTAAGTCCTTCCCCCCATCTGCTTTCAAGGCTGATGCAGAAAGGGAAGAAAGAGAAAGAGATAGTAGAGAAGACACACTCTCCCTTGCTTGCCTCTTCCTGGAAGTAGCATACTTCTGGTCCATTGGCAGAAATACAGTCCATATGGCAGTAATAGCCCTATGACCCCACTCAGATGTAAAGATGGGAGAGGGAAGCTGAAAAATACAAACCAGTAGTGAACCAAGAAGAAGAAAGAGGAGGAAACATCTAGCCAGTCTCTGCTGATTGCCATTTTATCTCAGAGATCCCACCAAATGGGAAAAGTCTAAGAATGAAGTTGAACAGAGATAAGAAAGGGAGAAGGCAGGAGAAAGTAGAAAAGAGAGGAGAGAAAAAGGGGACGATAAATAATCAGAATCCTCGAATCCAGTAATGTTAATAATATTCTTTTGTTTAAGTAAGTTTAATTAGGGATTCTGTCACCTAAAGCAGAAATAACCTGGTTAACATACTACTTTGTCCTGACCATGTTATGTCTAGCCCCTAGCTCAGTCCTTTGCATGTATTAGATCATCTAAATATTTTTGGTATCAAAGAGCATAAGAACGAATACTTAATATTAATAGATTGAGCTAAAACTGTGTGTAGTTATTGGTGTGATGTTAACTAACAAGCTTATCTCTTACATTATTCCTAAAAAGTGTAGTCTCAGGTAACTAATAAGTGTGCAACATTTATTCTATTATTGTAGTTCCTGTTTTCCTGTTGTCACTTACCTATGAACGTCACTTACCTGCTGGTCTATGTAAAAATTGTCAACGCCTTTTATCGGGGTGGGTATACTAAATATAAAATTTTTACATTCATAATTAATCAAAACCGAGATTTCCACTGTAATTCTATCATTCTAAGCTTGCTTAGTCTTACTAAATACCATAATTATCTGTAAAATCCTGGAATGTAAGGACATTAACCTTCCTCCAGTGTTTATTCTGAAGAAATGTTTGGCTAGCCTTCCTCATCTCAGTGCGTGACCTTGCAGTATAGAAAATCGTGGCTCTTAAACAGTGAGAGCTAACTGCCTGGCTGAACATCATAACAAAATTATTCTACCAAACAACAAGGCATGGAAGGAGAACATTCACTATGTTTTAACTTTCTGTATG